>NC_143562.1:26798863-27110454 GCF_054136105.1 Typopeltis vanoorti | reverse complement strand
TAGAGATTGTCTGTCAACCCATTTCTGAATGTGAGCCCTAATATCCCATGAGTTCCTATTGCAGTTATTCAGCTTGTGCAACAGCTCTGGTACTTCCTTCTCATACACATGAGTTTGCTCATCCAATAAATAGGTAGCAGTGAGTACAGTGTTGCATATACCAGGTTGATAGGTTTTAGAAAAATGGCTACTCTTTAGTCGAACAATCACTTCTGCATCAGTCACCTGCATACCATCAGCATTCCATAGAGTTCTTCTTTCAGGGTCATTTTTTCTTTTACTTGCAGCATAACGACAGAATTCTTTTGGGTTATCTTTAACTTGGAGAGCCAGTTTCTTTTCATACTCAGACTTAGCTTTCCATACAACACTTGTGACTCTTCTGACTTGCTGCTTATAATTATCATAACTGACACCATCCTTATGCACACAGTATTTCCTTCACATCATCTTTTTCTTATGAATCTCATGCTTAATTAGATTACAAATCCATTTCACTCCTACTCTATTTATTCTTCAAACACTTGAGATACATTCTGATATCGCATCATTTAAGTATTTTTTAAAAACTTCCCAAGCACTGTCACTATCCTTCTCATTCAACAACTGATACCATGGCACAGAACTCAGCATACTCCTCAGGTGTTCATAATTTTCTGCTTTGTAGTATCAGCATGTAACCTTTTCTGAATGGAACATTCATAAATTTAGCCACTCCCAAGTAAGTCCCTCATGATAACTTATCAGCTGGAGGCAGAATGGTCACTTCTTTAACTGAAATCCTCTCTGACACTATAATCAAATCTAATACTCTGACTTCGAATTCTTTCTGTCACATGCTGATTAAGTTGTCTCACAAGAGTACATAACGGGGTGTTGTTACACCCCGTTATGTACTTATAAAATATTATTACTAGATCACCTTCATCTAATTTTAATACCTTTATTTTTAAAATGTTTGGCTAGTTTTATAGCCATTTTCTATACAGTTATAAGAAAACACTAAAAAGAACAATTCAATTGAAAGCATGTGATATTATCTGCACTATCGGCTGCATGAGAATAGCTCCATCTTCATTAATAGATATTCAAAATAAATTACAATGAATTGATATAGTTAATAAATTATTTTTAAATATAAACAAAAATTTAATTGCAAATTAAGAAGCACATGAATGGTGAGCATTAGTCAATACAGTGGTGTCTTGGTTAACGACGGTAATCCATTCCAGGATTATCGTCGTTATCCAAGGCGCGATTCCCCATAAGATTTAATTGAAAATCGATTAATTTGTTCCGGCTCCTCCCCACAACCATAGTACATATTAAAAATGCATATAAAACTCATTTAAATGTCATAAAAATATGGTAAATATCATTGATTTATTATACAGTATATGTATTTGCTACAAAAAAAATTAACATTAATAAAATGAATTGTTCATGAAAACAGTCTTCACCAGAAGGATAATTGGGCTCACTTTGGAGCCCAATTGTCATTACAAATGGACCTGTAAAAAACATGTCTAGGGTTGTTTGCTTCTGCCTCTTTTTAAAATGTTTCTGAAAAACTGCATGGACTTTTCATTAAATAGATCTGCAGTTCTGATAATCTCAGATTTGTTTGGATTCCATTTCATAGCAACATTTTGAACTTCCTCCCACTTTGCCAAAACATTTTTGATTTCAGCAGTCGTAATTTGTTCTTTCTCTCCATCCTCATTTTCAGATGAAATTTCCTTTTCTTCACATTGCTATTTGAAAAGTTCTTTTAGCTCGTCAGTAGTCAGTCCTCTCTACTTCCAAGTTAAGATCATGAGCAGTTGCCACAATATCCTTTATCAATTTGTGTCCTTCATCTGAAGTTTCTTCATTACCAAAGGAAGGACACAGTTTCCTCCATGCTGCTTTGAGACATTTCGTTGTTACTTCTTGCTAAGCCTTTACAATTAACCTAATTGCTATGACAGTGTTGAATTCTTCCTTCCAAAATTTTCTTAGGGTTATGTTGGCAGCCTCACACATTTCAAAGCACCTGGTAAAAAGTGCCCTTGTGTAAAGTTTTTTAAAATTTGCATTTATCAGCTGATTCATAGTTTGAATCGGAGATGTAGTCTTGGAAGGAAGAAAAATCACCTTGATAAAATCTAATTCCTCTGGTAGCTCTTCTTATATGCCTTGGATGGCCAGGTGCGTTATCCAAGGTTAAAATGGCTTTTAGAGGCAGATTGTTTTGCTCAAGATAGGCTTTGACAGTTGATCCAAACACTTCATGAATCCAGTCTCTAAATTCTATTCTTGTGAGCCAGGCTTTGCTGTTAGACTTCCACAAAACACCGAGATTGGATTTAGAGACATTGAACTTTTTGAATGCTCGGGGATTCTCTGAGTGGTAGATTAACATTGGTTTTACCTTGCAGTCTCCATTTGCATTTGCTGCTAAAAGCAATGTTAACCTATCATTCATTGGTTTATGCCTATGAAGTGTTTTTTCTTCTTTTGTGATAAATGTCCTGTTGGGCATTTTCTTCCAAAATAACCCAGTCTCATCACAATTGAAGACTTGTTGAGGTAGACATTCTCTTTCTTCTATAATTCTTGTAAAGCTACTGACAAATATGCTGCTGCTTTGTCAGCACTAACTGCCTCTCCGTGTCTGACCACACTATGAATTCCTGTTCTTTTTTTAAAGTTGTCAAACCAACCTCTGCTACCTTTGAAATCATCATCATCTACCTAAGAACTTGATCCCAAAGTCTTCTTTTTCAAATCTTGATGAATCTGTTTAAGCTTTCTGACAGATTGCATTTTGAGATGTAGTATCGCCTGCCATTTCTCTTTCTTTCATCCAAATTAGTAATAGATTTTCCATTTGCTCAAAAAGAAGCCCTCTGACATTCAACCTTGAAGTTCCCTTAGCAACCTTAGCTACCATAAGTTCTTCTTTCTCAGCCAAAATGGTTGATATGGTAGAATAACTGGTTTCATATATTCGAGCTAGCTTCAAAACTTTCACACCTTCATGATGTTTTGCTATTATTTCTTTCCTCTGTTCAAGAGAGAAAATTTTTCTTTTTTTTTCCCTCACTAGCTTTCTTTTTGGGACCCATTTTGTTACGCAGTAAAAAAATTCACTCTATAAAAAAAAAAGATACGCAAAATACAGTATTATTACAAATTGTACAACACTAAGACAAGGGATACAAAGAACATATCATCACCTGAAAATAAAAGTAAAAGTTCAAAAAAAAAAAACTTTTTGAAATAAAAGTTAACAGTTAAATTCAAAACCTGCAATTTTTGACAGTGCATTTTGCTTGTAAGGTGACGATATTAGATACAGCACTTACCGTAACATATACTGATTAGCAGCTTATAGATACAATGATTATTATACAGATGAGATTTGATTTTGCCTTTTGATGGCGAATGAACAGTGACACGCACCTGCCGATTTATTGTTTATATGAACCAACACATAAAAAACTAAATGCTTAAATACTCATTTTCATAAAACGCATTTATAACCACAAATTTTAAAATAAAGCACAGTACACTACAAGAAAAGAAATGGAAAACATAAACAGCTGGCTATGATGGGTCAAACATATCTGAGCTTCACAGCTATACCACGTGGCTGTTCTCTATTCGACAATGTCTTCCCGCGTTGCTGAGTGTGATTGGAAAATTCCGGTTTTTTAGATCGGATAGAGGTTAACATAATTGAGAGTCGTTAACCAAGAGATTTTTTTCTTACAGCCACTCGTCGTTATCTGAGGCCGTTGTTAACCAAGGCACCATTGTATAACTTTCCAAAATTTAGAAAGTTTTAGGCATTCACTTTTGTTCAGGTTTGGGCTGTGAATTTTTATGTCACAGCTTACTTGCCTATTACTTCATCACAGGAAATTCTTTAATGTTCAGTTCTATAATTTTCTTCAGTATTCTTCCATAAGTTGTTATTAGCGATTTAACATTTGGTGGTAAGAATAGCACTTTAATGTTCTCATTACTATCCCTGACTGTTTAATGATGCATTAGTGCATTGTCAGTAGTCCACAAAGTACTTGTGACCCAGCCTGTTTTGTTTGACCTCCAGTGGACAGGCAAGTAACTGCTGGCAATTACACTGGTGTAATTGCCAGCAGCACTACATTTCAATAAAATAGCATCAATATTTAGCCACTTTGAAACCAGGTGCAAATTTTTCTCATTGGAAACAGATTTTGGCAGGCTACCATATTACAGCATTACATCCCAACAAAAAAGAGTATCGATCCTTAGCTACATTGAAATTGGGTGCACGTTTTTCTTCAGTGAAAATAAATCTTTGGCTCAGCTTGCATTTCCAATGTAGACCAGTTTCATCTAAATTAAACACATGCAATTCATCATGTTTTAGTCTCAAAATCACTACTTCAAGTTCAAGCGTTTTTTGACTCGTGAGTAGAAACAGGAATGATTTTCTTATTTTGATGCTCAGTCCATGAGATTAGAATCCTTTATATTTTTTTCTTTGTCACAAGTCAAATAACTAAAACTCAAGCTGCTTTCATATGTGTGGTACTTCATCATTATATTCCTGCCATTTACCCTCAAGGGGTGTACAGGATATGATAGTACTACATGAAAAAAATTACATCATTACTAACTTCCTATCTACAATTTTCCTCCAAATCAGTCTGTTACTTCTCAAGACTCCAACATTACCAGATCTTATATTTCTATCGTCTAAGGCACTTTGTACCGTATCAATCCACCTATATCTTGGTCTTCCTCTGGGTCGTTTTCCTGCTAACTTGGCAGAGAACACTTGTTTTGCTAATCTTTCCTCTCCCATTCTGTTTAAGTGACCATACCACCTGAGATTCGCCCTGCTAACGCATTCCTGGATGCTGACAGTGTCAAGTTTTTTCCTAATATAATCGTTTTTAATATGATATTGCCATTGATGCCATCTTGAAAGTTTATTTTCCACTTGGTTAGAGTATAATAAATTTAGTTTAATCCTTTATCCAAGTGTGAGCAAACAAAGTTTGCGCCTGAAAGTATCTTCAGGACTGGGTTAAGGTGGTACACACCAGGGCAACTCGTTGCAAACTCGTAGCTTGCTCCACCTTTGCAACGAGTTGCCCTGGTGTGTACCACCTTAACCCAGTCCTGAAGATACTTTCAGGCGCAAACTTTGTTTGCTCACACTTGGATAAAGGATTAAACTAAATTTATTATACTCTAACCAAGTGGAAAATAAACTTTCAACATCTTTCTCTAAATCCAGAGTAATTTATTAAAAAAAGGGTGGCACACCAATTGGCAATTCCTATAGGTGGAGATGACCTGCTAATGCTTCTGCCTGATATCTCGACTTGGGCCTGGCTCCCACTGAAGAGACCTCAATAAAGGTCGAAACCGGTCTGGGTAGTGGCCCTTCCCTTAATGCATAACAATAGACATATCCGCAAGGAGATGTGTTTTGCATTATAGGAGATACTAGGATAGGAGTGTTGGTAGCTTGCTCCACCTTTGCAACGAGTTGCCCTGGTGTGTACCACCTTAACCCAGTCCTGAAGATACTTTCAGGCGCAAACTTTGTTTGCTCACACTTGGATAAAGGATTAAACTAAATTTATTATTGATGCCATCTGTTCACACCTATAATCTTTCTCAGGACTCTCATATCTATGGTGTCAAGTCTTTGGTCAAGTGTTTTACTTCTGACCCAGCTCTCAGATCCATAAGTTAAAACTGATTTGAACACTGTCTTGTATACAGCTAATTTAGTGTTCTGACTAATTTCTCTCTTATTCCATATGAATTTATTCAGTTGACTTCCTACCATACCAGCTTTGTTGATTCTGTTGTCTATTTCCATATTTAATTTACCATCTTCACTAAAAATCGAGCCTAAGTAGCTGAAATGTTTTACTTGTTCCACAGGTTCTCCATTCACCACACAGTTGACATTTTCAATAATTCTGCCTATTTTCATTGTCTTTGTCTTTTTATTGCTGACCTTCATACCATATCTATTACAACAGTTATTCAATTTAGTCAGAGAATCTTGCAGACTTGTAGCGGATTTATTTAGAAGTTTAACATCATCCACATAAAGCAAAGAGCTGACATTAACATCTCCAATTTTGATATCATGTTTAATACCACTTTCCTTCATAATGTGATCCATATAGATAATGAATAACAGAGGGGATAATGTATATCCTTGTCTCACACCAGATTTAACATTAAACCACCTTCCTGTACTTTCTTCAATTCTAACTGCTGACTTACAACTCAAATAAAGACTACGTATTGCTTGATATAATGTCCCATTGACACCATATAACTGTAGCGTATTGAATAGCTTCTCTCTTGGCACCTTGTCATATGCCTTTTCTAAATCGACAAAACTTAAATACAGATTTCTGTTTTATTCCCATGCTTTCTTGACTATTTGTCGTAAAGTGAAGATCTGATTCTGATAGCCTCTGTTTGGCCTGAATCCAGCTTGTTCTTCATGATCCTTCTCTTCCACAATCCTTCTCAACCATTTCTCAAGTATACTTGCATAGATCTTGCCAGGAACACTCAGTAGGGAAATACCTCTGTAATTCTCACATTCAGTTTTATTTCCCTTTTTATATGTGGGTACTATGAGAGCTTTACTCCAATCATTGGGAATTCGTCCCTCTGTCCAGGCTTTCTGAACTATGCAGTGCAGCCACTGTAAGACTTTTATACCACCATACTTCAGCATTTCTGGTCGAATATCATCTACTTCTGCTGCCTTTTCACATTTCAAGCCTCTGATGGCTTTTTCTACTTCAAATATGGATATGTATTCCTGACTGCATGCCTGGTCAGTGTTTTTTATCACTGTGCTGTCATCACTGCTTCTTTCAGTTAGCAGTTTTTCGAAGTAATTACTCCATACTTCAAGGATTTCTTTTTCTCCGTTTTCATGTCACCTTTATCATCTCTAACTCCTTTTACAGCACCCTTTCCTTCATTCCTAAGCTTCTTCAACAACCTCCAGAATATTTTGCCACCTTCTTGATATTTATTTTCTACATTCTTACCAATGTCTTCCCATGACTTTTGTTTAGCTAGTTTTACACACTGTTTAGCTTTCTTACATTTGTCTCTGTATTCTCTAAGAGCACAAGCTGACTTATTTGCCAGGAACTTTTGATATGC
Source organism: Typopeltis vanoorti (assembly GCF_054136105.1). Classification (NCBI taxonomy): domain Eukaryota; kingdom Metazoa; phylum Arthropoda; class Arachnida; order Uropygi; family Thelyphonidae; genus Typopeltis; species Typopeltis vanoorti. Next base: position 27,103,260 of record NC_143562.1, on the reverse strand, counting down.
TTTCTTCTTTTCCTTCACTGCCTCTTTAACTTCCTGTGTCTACCATGGAGTTCTAATTTTTCTATCCTTGCAGACAACTTCACCGCATGCCTCTCTAGCTGAATCAATCAGGGCTTTCTTCCAGGCTTGCCACTGAATCTCCAAGGTTTGATTCCTGTTCTCAAACTCTTTCAATTTTTTTTTCAACAAACTTTGTGTATTTTAGTCTACAGTTCACATCTGAGAGCTGCTCAACTTTTATTCACTTTAAAACTTTCTTACATTTCATTCTTTTCAATATGAAATTCAATTTTATCCTGCTCAAGACTAAATAGTGATCACTTCCAATTTCAAATCCTCTGTACACTCTGGTGTCCTGCACCAGGGAGAAAACATCACTATCAACAATAACATAGTCAATGAGATTTTTCTTATTCCTTGCCTCTTCTCTCCATGTGAATTTGTGCACATTTTTATGTTGGAACATGGTGTTAGTAATAACCAGTCCATGTCCTGAGCAGAAATTCAACAAATATTTGCCATTATTATTAGCTTTGCTCTTTTCTCCAAATTTTCCCAAAACATTTTCTTTTTTCCCAAAAATTTCTCTAATTTAAAGTCTAGATATCAATATTTTATATCAAATTAAATAAATTTTCACAATGGGTTTTAATGAACTAAATTCTCTGTGGCTGCCAAACATAAATAACGCTTTATCGGTAAATGTGTAAAGATGAGATTTTTTTAACATTATCATCAGACATGTTAATGCTGCACAAGTAGGGAAGAGCTCAAAAGCAGACTTGAATTTGTACTTTATTCATTATAATGCAAGTTCAATGATGAAAAATTATGTGAATGTTCAGCTAGGTGCCTAAGTAATGATGTTGTTTAGTTATGTAAAAGTAGCCCTGAAACTGTTGGTTCTAAAAGTGACTTATCACAGTATATGATTTAATACTATTATTTAAATGCTCTTTGCAGCCCCTAATACTTTTGCTTAACACATGTTGACAGCTACATCTCTCTGTCTTGCAGATTGTATCAACTTTTCCAAGAGCTTGGTTTGCCCATCTGAAAGGGGATGTTACATTTACGCAATTACAGATGCTGGCCCGCTTCCTGAAGCAATTTGCCAATCAGCATTATTCTTACCACATCAAGAAGGATGAGACTATGGCTAAGTAAGTTATTTGTTTGTGAAAAAAAAATCAGTAGTGCTGCATGCCCATTTCAGTTGGGTGTTCTGTCATGTAAGTTATGCAACCCGTGCCACAAAATTCACGTCAATTTAACCATATGATTGCATTTTTATCGATGTATGAATGTTTTGAGAGTTCATAGGGCATCAGCACTCACCTTAACTGATCCAATGTAGTTAATTGTAGGATAACTATGAATTCTTTACTTTATCAATTAATTATAACCAGATTTGCATAGAATGGGAGAACAATCTGTTTGTTTTTGGATTTATTAGAAAACAATAAAGGAGAATGCTCTATTTGGTTGGTATATTTGAATTACTCAAAGGTGAAAATATGTGAACCATCATTTATAAGACGTGAGAATGGGAAATGAAGGTAAAGAATAAGTGTGAGTAGAAATACTTTGAATAGAAATATTTAATGGAAAACGAATTATTAATAATTAACATTTGTGACGTGTGTGTCCAAGAAGTTGCCTGGGTAGAGCGAATAGCATATGATCCTATAAAATCTAGACATGAATAAGTGAATTTATAATGGCATAATTAAAAAAAGGGGGGGGGGGCAAGAAGAAAGGAAATGAGATTTGTTTGCAAAGTATAAATAACTAACGAATAATAAACAGTGATTAATACATTTAGTAGTTCAGTTAAAAACTATAGGGAGAAGCTAATCCAATGAACTAATAATGTTGATCAGGTGATTCATTCAGGTGGCAGTGTAATACTTTGGGCAGTATTCTGCTGGGAAACACTGGGTCCATTAATTCATGTTTAGGAAGCTATGGCATCTACCACCTATTATTTTAGGCATGGCAGGAATACATGTGGTTTGATGGAGCAGCAAATCATCTCATAAAATTTGTTGTGCCTGTTATGTGCATTTCTCTAGTTTATTTTCTCTGGCAAGGTGTGGGCCGACCACAACTCATCCATGCTCAAGGTGAGTGAAGGCCATCCCCAGATTGTACGACCCAATAGAATCGTACTGTGGCACAACTCACTGGTAATTTGAATGCTAGTGACAGGTGTAATATGTCACAACACACAACACTGAACCCTGTTGAAAATGGGGTTATGTAGCCTTGGCCACTCCGAGTACACGATAACCTTGATTCACCTTCAAAAGCACCCCAAATGGGCACGCGAGCATCAAAACTAGACTTTGCATGCATGGAAGAAGGTCATCTGGTCCAATGAACCTCATTTTCTGTTGTGCCATGTGGATGGCTGGATACGTGTGCATCATTCACTTGGGGAAGTGTTGGCACCAGGATGCACTGTGGGGCGAAAACAAGCCAGTAGAGACAGTGTAATGCTTTGGGCAGTATTCTTCTGGGAAACACTGGGTCCATTAATTCATGTGCAGGAAACTATGGCATCTTCCACCTAACTAAACATCACTGCAGACCAGGTACGTCTGTTCATGGCAACGGTATTGCTCTCTGGTTGAGTCTGGTTCGCAGAACGTGAGGAAGACTTCTAGGTGTTGTCCTGGCCTCCAAATCTATCAGACATCAATTCAGTCGAGATCTGTGGTTTGTGTTTGAACTGCGCATCCGCTTTATGCAGCTCAACCACATAACCTACAAGAGTTAAAGGATTTACTGGTTACCTGTTGGCACCTGATTCCACAAAAAATCTTGTAGTGTTGATGCCTTGCCAGATAAGAGCTGTTTTGATGGCACGTGGAGGACCAACATCATATTGGCTAGGTGGGCACAATGTTTTAGCTCTTTAGTGTATACACACACACACACACACATGGCTTGGAAAGAAGTTAATGGACACCATAATGTAAGGAGAAAACAGCCATGGCACCTACTTCAATAAGATGTACACCCTCCTTTTGCTGTGATGTACACCCTCCAGTGATCACAACAATCCTGTGAAGCATATGATGGCAATCACTGGGAATTTTGGACCATTCTTCATGTAGGCATGTAATGAAGCCCTGGACTGTTGTGGGGTGGATGTCCCTTGATCGATGCTGAAGTTCATCCCACAGATGTTCAGTAGGGTTCAGATCATGGCTATGTGGAGGCCAGTCACGTATGAGGACATTCATGTCCACAAACCACGCAGTTTACAGCATCAGCCTTATGACACGGTGCATTATCTTGCTAAAAGCGACAATGATCAGTTCCATAGAAACACTGCTACAAAGTAGGAAGCATTGCATTGCATTGTCAGAATGTTCAGATACCTCTTGGAGTTCAGTATTCATGGCACCTGGCAAAACAGAATAAACAGGACCATACCATCACACCACCACCGCCGAATTTCATAGTTGGGGCTATGCACTCTAATACAAGATGTTATAATATTTATTCTTTTCTCTTTTATTGTCGTGGTTTATTATCTTAATCCTGACTTTTCCCTCACATAATTTCCTTAATTTCCTAACCTAATTTCAATAAAAGTTCTTTGCTCAATGGATCAAGTTAATATACTTTAATTCCTATGCAGTCTTAATATTTAATCTGGGCCATTAAACCTTCTTAAGAGTAGTGCACATGGATTGAAGACAAAGGGATTGCCATTGGATGGCGCCAATTCCTTTGTTTCAGAGTGGTGCCAGTTCCTATTCAGATTCAGAGAAAATTTCTATTATACTGTGCCACCCTAAATCCTAGAATATTGAACAATGCAAAATCAAGGAACTAGAACTCAGTTTAATACACTGACTAATATCTCTTAAGCACCTTCGTTAAGTTCTAAATTCATCAAATAACTTTTCACAGTCATAGCCTCCCTTGTATTTTACCTCCTGCCTTGGTTTTAATTAGTGAGCAGTGCAATAGAAAGGAAATTAGGCAAAGGCAAGTCATCAATTAATACTAAAGAAAAACGTTTAATTACAAAATCAGGTAATTTACACTTTATGAACAAATTCTGACATAGAATTGCACTAACTTTAGGGAATGAGTATACTCAACTAAAATTTCTAATTCTCCCGTAATAAGTTAAAACATTATTTCAAGTAGGAAATTCTATCAAAGGTCAATTATCCATTTTACACATAACAATACTAAAGGTCATTCATTTATCAATAACAAAATTATCTCAGCGAGCTTCCACACAATTCCACCATCCAAAACTTAAAGTTCCTCTACTTCCTTTAGCATAATCTCTAAAGTCCTTTCATTAATTGAAACATTATAAACCTAAAGTCCTTTTTTACAATTACAAGTTGTTCCCTTCAACACAATTATATAACAGATCAAAATTCTACATTACCAAAGGCTGGGGAATTATTCAACCTTCACATACATCTCGACAGAACTTCGTTTCCTTGATCCTTCTCTTAATTGATTTCATCTGCACTATTCAACTGATGGAGTCGGACTAGGCACATCTCCGCCAAAAGGTAAGTCTGGCTTGCCGTTCTCGGGTCGACTGGCTCGGCATGGCGTATCGATCTCCGTGGTGATCGGGAACTCCGTTCTGCTGGGCTACTCATCGTTGACCGGCGAACTTGCCATAGCCACTTCAGCGTGCTCCAACAGCCTCTATCTCGATGACCACTCCAATTCAAGGGGAAGAGAAAAAAAAGCCACGAACTAGTGCCGCTATGCTTTTTAATTCACGCGCCCGATGTTTCCTCTCTACACCATCCTGCTCTCTCCCTTTTCACGACACCTTACTTTTTCCAGCACCTAGCACCACACTCTCCCCTAACGTGCTTTACTGAGGGAACCCGCATGCCCGTCCTACTTGGTGCACATGTTTAGTTTCAGGCCATCGCTATCTAATCCGATTATCTTTCTCTCGGCAATACACAAGTATTTGCACAAAATCCACATAGTTTAAACATTAGAAAATTTACAATAATTATTTACAACATGATGCATAGACAAGTTTTACTCAAATTACTAATGTTGCTTATAAATTACAATTAGCTTTATTTCTTCTGATATACCAATATTGGCCTGGGAATGTTACTGCATGTTAAATCTGAATGAAACATAAATGAGTTTAATTTCAGTTTCATTCAGTATTTAACAAAGGCTCATTCTCCCTTTAAAATAAATTTATATTTTTTTTTTAAATATTTTTTTTGTTTTGTTTTGTTGGTCATTCCCATGTATTTTCTGGGGGCGGTTTTGTCTACTTCCATCAGGCTGTCAGTATTTCCGCTAACTCATATGTTTGTGAGTTCCCAATTCCTTTTCTTGAATGTTGTATCTTTTGTTGATGTTTCTTCTGAATGTATTTGAAATGACAGTAGTGATTTTTTTTTTCTTTTTTTTTTTTTTTTTTGGTGAGAATGTCTTCCACCTTGCTTCCTTATCTAATTCTTTCATTTTTCAATATAGTTTGCTTCAATCACACTTGGATCTCCATCTTTTATTTCTATTACCGAGTTGCATGGTTCTATGTCTAAATCCATACTCATGGTTTTGTAAGTCCTGGTTGACCACTTACTGCGTGTTAAATCTCAATGAAACATAAATGGATTTCATTTCAGTTTCATTCAGAATTTAACAATGTTCACCGGGCTTCTGCCACACATACACCCATTCATGTGCTTTGTAGAGGATGTAGCATGTCCATAACACTGCTTTCCAAACCTCCACATCCCACTGCATACTCTTTTCATCACTAAAGACAATGCTGCATGTTGGTTTGGGTAACTTGGGATTTGCATATTGCAGTCCTACCATGTTGTGAGCTTTGGTTCTGGATGTTTTTGTGCAGATTCATCCAGTCGATCTCCAGAACTCCTCATTCAATACATCAGCTGATGAATGTCCTTTTACATATTATCCTTCAGCACATTCTGGTCACATTTGGTGAATGCAGTGGGTTGTCCACTGTGGGTTACACTTGCATTTGACTCCCTGCACTTCCATCTCAGTATGGTATCAATGACTCTTGACCGGGAATAACTCAATTTGTCAACAGTTGCCAAAAATGTGAGAGACTATCATTTTGAGACCACCAATGGAGCCAGTGAGTATTTTATAACCTACCTTTTACAGTCAGACTCTGTGTTTGTTGTCCTGCTAGTGTGAAAAATGCCTTGGTGACCAAGCAAAATATTGGTTTGCAATCTAATTAGCTAAATAAATGTACTTAATTATTAGCTTTAGATATTTGTTTTCTCCACTAAACATCAACATGAAGCATATTCATAGTAGCTTGCCTAAATCAGTGCACAATAGGAGTGATGAGTAGCTTACATAAACCAGTCCATTATAACATTTCATCCTGTGAAGATCCCTGTCATCTATTTTAAATGGGATATTATACAGGCAATCATCATTCATGTTGAACTTTTTTAGTATTGCTTATCATGTATGGTGTTTCTTTTTTTGTTTTATCTTACAATATGGACTAGTTTTAACATTTTGGAAATGAGGTTTAAATGATGAAGTAGGTATATACATATTTTTCTGTTTTAGTACTCTTCTTATGAGTGTTTATCATTAACCACACACTGGAAGTGTGAATCTTGCAGATTCACTCCCCCCCAATATACAACTTTTTGATATCTGTAAGTCAGTCACACTCTTATCCATGCCAATAGTTGATAATCCCATATATTCTCCAATTTATGCAACAGTCTTCCACGTTGTATTCTGTCTTAGCAAAATCCAAACATAACATGGTGTATCCATTCCTCTCGTCTAACTCAATGGTAACATTATTATAGAATATGAACAAGTTCCTAAAACATGACCTTCTCTTAGTAAACCTATGCTGTTCATGAAAATGTTAAGTTTCAGAAAAGCCGGTTTGTATGTATAGTTATATCTCATTTAAATTCAGTGAAATTTCCTTCTGTAATAATGCTGATTCTTCAGTCATCAGGGCATGAGCTAGTAACACCCGCACAGATGTTTTAGTACTCATCTGTGTGGGTGTTTATCATTGACTGTATAAATACATGTTTATCTAATTTCTTTATGCTTTGTTTATGTAGAGATGCTGCAAAGGAAATAGCTCAGATGCTGATCTCTATAGGATCTTTAGCAGATGCAGTGGAACTGGGTAGACAGTATTCAATTAGTGGCCTAAAAATTGGTGACAAAAGTAAAGGATCGTAATTCTATTTTATGTACTCTGACTGCATATGCATGCATAAATCCATGTTTCTGTTTGCATTTATCGGACTCAAATAAAAATTTTAAAATAATAGCAATACTACCATAATTTTGTTTCTAAAATTCACAAAATTAAACTTACTACTTCCATTTCCTTTTTTACAGATATCATGTTTAGGCAAATAAATATTATTAGCATAATCAGATTATCATCTTTTTTTTAAATTACTGGGAACTTGTTTGTATGACATTTTTATTAATGAAAGCATACTTTGTAATGTGAAGAGTTTTTTAATTACAAATAGATTTGAAATATCAAATGCAAATTTCTGAGATAACTAGATAAATTAGAACGTGTATTTTCATTCATTGCCCTAAAAATTTTTCCAGCTATGCATGCATATACAGCATACATACATCAGAAATGTTCTGATTGTAAGATATTCAATACATAAATATCTGAAAGCCTGTGAATGAAATGAAGTTGAAATGTTCTCATATACTGTTAATAAACATTGCATGTTCATACATGTACATAGATATATATATATGTGCGTGTGTGTGTGTATATACAGACACACACACACACATATATATATATATTTATGTACACTATATTTGTGAAGTCTTTTAACTTCCATAAGTGTTGTATTTATCCAAGAATTTTACTTGTCATTCTGTATTTGGTGTCCTAGTTTATGTTAAAATGTACAAAAGTTTTACGCTAAAGTTTTTGCACTCTTGTTTTCAAAAAAACGTTGTTTTATTGTAAATGAAAATATACTGGAAGAAGATTTTGGATAACCAAATAAAATCAAGTCATGTCTTGTATTTTTCTGGAATTTTGTAACACTTATTATTTTCAAGTGCTAAAGAAAAGTCACCAAACCAAAGCAAATCCTCCTTTGCTTCCTAAAATTTTTTTATAGGGAGGATGATTGTAGTAGTTCTAAATCCTGTATTTGTATTTGTTTTATTTTATTACAAAAAATTAAAAATGCATAAATTCTGTCAGCATTGTCCTACTGCATAACAATAGAGAATGCTCATCATTCTTAATAATTTTCATTCACCATCTTCATAAACTGTGTTATGTAAAATTTTGTTCAGGTTATACAAAATTGACGTTTACTAATGGATGTTTATTATTTTTGCCTTCCACCACATAGTATATATGTATATATATGTATATATATATACATAATATATATATATATATATATATATATGTCCATCCAAAGATAGCAGATTTAACAAATTATCCTCTTTGTAATGCTACTCCATTAAATGTGCTTGAGGCTGTTTTAATGTTTTTGAGATTACTAGAAGAAAATGAATTCTAAAAATCTGAGTGGCAAATTTGGTTTGGTAATTTGTTTTACAGCATGTATCCTTAGTCTCATAATTTAATCCAGATCAACATTATTACTAATCTGTGACTTTAAACTATTTTAGATAGAAATGGGGAAGGTTCCTCTCTGATAAATTGGAGTTTGTTTTCCTGTGCAAACAGACACAGATCAACAACTCGTAATTAATAAACAGTATTCTAAGGGGAAAATTTCTAGGCATCTTATGTCTCTGTCCTTAAACTGCTTTGGCTGATAGAATAGTCAGGAAATGGTTGCAGTTCATCCACAGGAATAATCTTGCAAGTGAGAGAATTTGGTCCTTTTGTTACAGTAATTTCCTTCTAGAATATCATATGATTGTTATTGTTCATATCAGCATATGGTGCTATTGAGTGACTTTACAAGCATGCTCTCTGAACCATTCTTGAATCTTTTTAGATTGTTGGATACTGGCACCATCTTCCTAAAGCATATTGAGCTTTGAAGACTTTATGGCAAATGAAAGAATTAAACAAGACATATCCTTTTATATTCCTGTTGTTGTAGCCTTGCATAGCTTATGCAGAATAATATGTCCTGTACTGAAGTTGTAAACCTGTAGTATACAAGAAATATACTAAACCGGTATATAAGATATCATTCAAACCAGTGTTAATATATGAATCTGAGAATTGGGTTAGAAAGAAAACTTGCCCAAAGGATCCTGAAAAAAAAAAAAATTGGGTGGTCAAACAGTTCTGAAAATGAAGCTAGTGTGTGTGTGGGGGGGGGGGGGAACGGTAACACCTTTGATTCCTTTACAGGGAGTAGGCAAGGTCGTTTTAGCCATATCTAGCTTTTGGAGAGTGAGGGAGCAGTTCAGTCTCCACCAGAGGCCAATTAGAAAAAGCTGGCCCAAGACTCTCACTAACAGTTATCCAGCATCTGGTGAAGAGAGGTAGCCGGCAAGTGCCAGCATCTCATGATCCCTAATCCTAACACTATATGTATTGTCTGAGATAGTGTGGATTCTACAGTCGATTTTCTTGAGTTTACAGGACAAAAAATCTAAGTTTTTTTTTGGGGGGGGGGGGGGGGGGTTGGCTCTGGGACATGCCAGAGATCGACTAACTTGAGAACTGGTTGAAGAAAGGCTTAGAAAATGTTCCTCTAGTTGGTTACCAGATTTGAACTTAGGTCTTCCTTCATATGATCAAGTGCCGTGGAGTGCAAACGCCACTTCCACTGAGCTGCACAGGCTCTTAAATGAAATGAATCTTGAAGAATTAATTATTAGAAGCAATTTTCAGCAGTGCATTATTGCTGCTTACCTTGAAAACTGGAAGGTTTTTTCTAAGAAACAAAATAGATAACTTTAAATTTAATGAAGAAAAGAGCCTAAACTTAGGAAGGCTCTTATTCCTTTTATTTGATGAGATTGGCATATTATTTCTGTAATTTTGTTTATTCTGTATATTATCTAGCCAGTTTGTCTGTTTTGTAGGTTAAAACAACCTGAGTTTCTAGGTGGAACAAAAAAAAAGGACTTCACATCAATTGCCTTAGTATCCCATAATCCAATGTACGTATCCTTACAAACATGTATAATGTTATGCATTATGGGAAGGGCTACTACCCAGACCGGTTTCAACCTTTATTGAGGTGAAAAAGTAAAGGCGGTGCTCATAAATCTAGAGTGGTTAGTAAAGGGGTGCAAGAGAGCCTAATAGTATTAGGAGAAAGAAAAGGCCTCAGCTCTTTTATATCATCATGTAGTCAAAGACTATCAGTTTTCCCTTTTCACCAATCTCATATGGATGAAGAACCAAAAGACCAATTGATACTAAAGTGCAAAGTTAACTGATACTCAGGTGGTCAGCTGCCTTGAGCTGGCCTTCTCTGGCTGGTCTCTAGTCATCCTTGTAATTTACTATACAACCACATTGAATTAAGAGGATGAAACCATTTAAAAAACCTGTCATAGCAAAAATAGACCGACTCTTATCTCCCCCTGGTGAATATTGCATAATGTTGGTGATCTACACCAGTGCTTCCAAAAGTGGGGGCCCCTGAAATAATGAGAACAAATTTAAAATATTTTAAGACTAAGTAGTTGTTTTTTTTTTTAATCTTAAAAGAAACTTATTTACTTTTTATTATTTATTTCTTTTTTGTTATTTTTTATTTTAATGGAAAAAATACACGTTGGTTCACAAATTTTGCTTCCTGCGTATTTCGGCGCTTAATGAATATTAGTAAATATATGCTTATTCATATAAGTTTCATTTCAAAGGTATTGATAGGAAAAAGCTTACAAACACAAAATCTTGAATATAAATAAATACAATAAATAGCCTGTGTAGCTCAGGAGAAGTGGCGTTTGCACTCTACAGTGCTTGACTGCACGAAGAAAGGATTTGGTGGTTCAAATCTAGTCGCCGACTAGAGGAAATTTTTCTAAGCCTTTTTTTCGACCAGTTCCCAAGTTAATCGATCTCTGGCACGGGCTAGCGGGTTTTTTCTCTCGGAAACTCTGGTTTTTCGTCCCGTAAACTCAAGAAAATCGACCGTCGAACCCACACTATTTTCAGACATTAAAAATATTTTGCTACGGTTAGGGTCCACGAGATGGTGGCACTAGCTTGCCGCTTTCTTCACTGCGTACCGATGAATCAGTGATAGCCTTGGGCCAGCTATCTCTCTGATTGGCTGCTAGTGGAGATTGAACTGCCCACTCAGTTTCCAAACATCATAGGGTAAACGGCCCTGTCTACTCCCTATACGGGAACAAATAGGCGTTAGCTGATTTTTTTTTTTTTATATATATCTGTATTATGATTTATTTTTTTGATGGGGGGGGGGGGCGTGAAATAGTTTAATTTTTTTAAAGGGGCCTTTATATATAAGTTTGGGAAGCACTGGTCTACACCACCTAGTCAAGAATTTGATATCTTGTAGAATGCTTCTTTCTAAATACAAAAATTGTCTGACTGAACAATAAAATTTCTACATTACAATATTATAAAGCATTTGGATGTCATATTGCTGGTTTTCAAATTCATGTTTCTACCTGACTTTCCATAAATGGTATTTTAATTCATTAATTATAAAAATTCCTTCACAATGCTGACAGGTGGTGGTTACTGCAAAAAAAAAAAAAAAAAACCTGCCTAACACATTACATGATCTGTTCCAAATATGCAGGGCAAGAGGACAGCTGTAGAATTCGTGTTCTACTGTTTCCAATCAGTAACAGATCAAGTGTTTTATTTCTAACCCAGCTCTCAGATCCATAAGTTAAAATTGGTTTGAACACTCTTATATACAACTAATTTAGTGTTTTGATTAATTTCTCTCTTATTCCATATAAATTTATTCAGTTGGCTTCCTACCATACCAGCTTTATTGATTCTGTGTTGTCTATTTTCATATTTAATTTACCATCTTCTCTAAACAATTGTGCCTAAGTAGCTGAAATGTTTTACTACTTCTATAGGTTCTACATCCATTTGATATTTTCAGTGTTTCTGTTTATTTTCAGTGTCTTTGTCTTGCTATTGCTGATTTTCATACCAAATTTAGTCAGGGAATCTTGCAGACTATTGGATTTATTTAAAAGTATAACATCATCTACATAAAGTAAAGAGCTGAGACTCCAATTTTGATATCAGATTTCATACTGCTTTCATAATGTGATCCATATAGATAAAGAATAACAGAAGAGATAATATACATTTGACATCAAACCATCTTCCTGTACCTACTTCAATTCTAACTGCTGACTTACAACTCAGATTTTGTTATATTCCCACAATTTCTCAACTATTTGTCAAGTGAAAATCTGATCCTGACTATTTGGCCTGAATCCAGCTTGTTCACCAAGCTTCTGTACCACAATCCTTCTCAACCATTTCTCAAGTATATTTTCAGGAACACACAGTAGGGAAATATCTCAGTAATTCTCATATTGTTTTATTTCCCTTTTTATATATATCGGTACTATAAGAGCTCTAAACCCCCCCCCTCCAGTCATCTAGAATTCGTCCCTCTGTCCAGGCCTTCTGAACTATGCTATGCAGCCACTGTAAGAGTTTTATACCTCCATACTGGAGCATTTCTGGTCAAATATCTACTCCAACTGCCTTTCCACATTTCAGGCTTTTGATGGCTTTTTATACTTCAAGTATGGGTATGTATTCCTGACTGCATGCCTATTGAGTGTTTTTTTACCCACTGTGCTGTCACTGATTGCTTCATTTAGCAATTTTTCAGTTATTGTTATTACTCCATCAAGGATATCTTTTTCGCCAGTTTTCAGTCACCTTTATCATCTCTAATTCCTTTTACCACTCTTTCCTCCATATCTGGGCTTTTTTCAATAGCCTTCATTATTAGCCTGACACTCCTGTGGTCAGGGTTATCTTGAATTGGTAGAAATGCAGAATCATATATAGAATTTTCTGGAGAGTTGTGTAAGGCACATCGATATGTCTTGATATAGCATGTGCACTGCAGTAACACTGTTATTCACAGCCTGCTTCACAACAGCAGTAGCAACATCATTCTCTTGTTCTGAACTGATCTGTTTGCTACCTCTGCCAGGCATAACTCCCAACGATCCCATTCAAAATAACTAATCATTTGTTGCAGGACACGTTGAGATACTGGATCTCAACTTTTGTTCGGGTGACAAAAACACGGATTACTTGCCCTAACAAAACTTATGGCAAAGTTAGTGCCATCACTGTGGACAGTATTAACAAGCAGAGTGAGGAAAAAATCCTGTGGCCATCTTTTTAACCCTCCTGGCACCTGCTGAGTTGCATAATATGCAAATTCGATGTATACAACGACCCTGGTGGTAAATTATGAAACTTCTTAGGTATTGTTTCTGCATGATGTGCAAAGTTTTGTAAAATTTGGATCACTATATTGCTTTCGATAAGTCCTTTAAGAGGAAGACTAATTTTCATCACCCTATATATTATATGCTTTTGCATTATTATATTCATAAAGAAATGGATGGAGGCTTAAAAAATGGGGTTGCACTCTATTAGTTCACTGTTCTATTTTCAGGAAGAACTGATGAGATCCATCTCTAATGCCATCTGGAATATAAATTTAGAAATTTATCTAAGTATATGAAATGTTTAAATTGCATTCATTTAAACTTTTTTTATATAACCATTAGAAAGAGAAAGACTGGTAGAACTGGATTCAGTAGCTTAGTTGCTAGTGATATTCTTGGTTAGAAAGACTAGTGTTCAAATCCTTTCTAGGAATAAACATAAGGGCTTTTCAACTAAAGTAGTTAGCCACTCATATGGAGGTGGATGTCTTCTTGTTGAAACAGTTTTTTCTTCAAAGCAAACTGGCCAGAAAAACTCATTGTATAGACAAGTTAAGAGTTCACGTAAAACGAGGCTAGTGACATGAGTCTTAGAGGCCTGGAGTAGGGGAGAGATAGGTTAGTAGCATTCCATTGCACATAACTGGCCAACTTGCTTACAGATACTGCAAAGTAATATGTTTTTTTCCTATTATCAGTAAACTGATAAGACCTGTGTAACTCAGTGGAAGTGGCATTTGCTTTTTCAGTGCTAGGTCGCCCAGAAAATTGCCTACATTCAATTTTAGTCACTGATTAAAGGAACCTTTCTTCAACCAATTGCTGAGGTAGTCGATCTCTGATATGAGCAAGCGGGTTTTTTCTTCACAGAAACTCAAGAAAATTGACTAGAATCCACACTATTACAGACAATGTCATGTTAGGAACAAGATGACGACATTTGTCAGTCCCCTTTTCATCGGATGCCGCTTATATTTGGATCAGCTATCTAATTGGCTATTGGTGGAGATTAAACTGTCCCCCTCAGTCTCCAAAAGTTAGGGCTAAAATTGCCTCACCTACTCCCTATAAGGAAATAAAAGGCGTTAGCTGAATTAAATTTATTGAAGCACTCGTCTGCTTTCATTTCGTCTTCATCTAATCGTAGTTGTGGTTAAGCTTATATAAATGCTTTTGTTATAAAAGGACTGTCAATTTTTATAGACCGTTTTTAAGTAACTGATAATTGATACCAGTGTGGTTACAATGTTTTATGGGCATCGGGTTTCTTTGTGTTGTGTTGTTATTCCTTCGTTACCATAGTTTGTTCTTTTCTTGTGATGGTAGTCTGTTCATTGTAGGTAACTAATTATTGTCATTAAAATGTGGCTTTTGAAAGTTTTTCTCCAGAGTATGTCCAAAAGTATTTCCCTGATGATCTATGTTAGTTAATTTGCTTTAAATCTCTTCCTTGTGAAGCATTGCAGTGCTATTTTTAAAAAAATTGCTTCAGTGTACAACATATCAATGAAATAGTTTTATAGATAGATATGTTGGCCACTCACATGCCATTTCAAAATATATTCGTTTGCAGTGTTTTTAAGTGTGGTCCTCAGAAAATATAAAAAATGCAAATACCTCATAAGTGTGTGTGATGGAACCCCAAACTAACCACTCCTCAGCTGTAAAATTTAGAAACACTGCACCAACAACTTATTGCAAAAGGGAGGAACTAGATCTCTGTCAGTAATAATTAGTTTCACAATCGTAATCGTCTTCCATCCTTAGTCATTGAGAGCAGTTTAGTTAAGGTCTACCTACCTCCCATAAACAGAAGACCGCTACCATCCCATAATCCTAAACCCTAATTTGTATAATGTATGAAATGGAGTTCTGTGGTCGTTTTAATCAGCTGCACGATTATATATATATAATAAATTGAAACAAACAACATTGTTGTTTCTAGGCGAAAACTACATGTTTCAAACATCAAAAATGAACTAATTTGGGAACTTGCTGAAAATGGGCTAGAGAAGTTTTACTAGTCAGCGATCAAAATCGAGTTTGACTACTTTTGATATGAAATCGAAAGCATTCTCACGGCTACAAAGGAAAACTGGCATCTCAAACTCATACCAATAAACTTAAATACATTGGACTACATCTCGATTTTCTGAACTGCATTAAGTAACCTAAATTAATCTCAGTCTTCATTCACCTATCAGTACTATACTACAAAACGATCTCTCAGCATTTTGTGCAGTACTAAAATGTCGATTAGGTTTAGAGACACTGATACGGTCAACTAAGTATTTGGACTGCAGTTAATGTCCAGAGAAGTTAGAGCATTCGTAGTTTAAACGATTAATTTCCTTTTTTGTTGAGCGGTGGGGGGGGGGGGGAGTCGTGGGAATCCGACTGCATAAATTCAACCAGCCACAACTTAAAAAGTACCAGTGACTTCATTTTTAATTTAAATAACTGACTTTTGGCCTTTTTTAAGAATGATTAATGTAGTAGTATATTATTTTTATATTTTAAAAAAATGAAGGCCTTTGTAGCTCAGTGGAAGTGACGCTTGCATCCTATGTTCTAAACTGCACGAAGATAGACTTAAGAGTTCGAGTCTGGTCACTAAACTAGATCCTTTAAGCCTTTTTTTCGACCGGTTCCCGAGTTAGTCGATCTCTGGCACGGGCAAGCAGGTTTTTCATTCCGTAAACTCGAGAAAATCGACTATAACCCACATTATTTCAGACAGTAATATATCCTGTCAGGGTTAGGTATCAAGGGATGGCAGTGTTACGTCCCTATCTTACGATCTTTGTTTGTCTTACAAACTGCCTTCGTCTATATTCTTCTAACTTCTATTTTCAAAACACCACCAAAATTTCCACTAATATCTGAGCTATTGTTCTCCGTAGTATCCCTAGTATTTGTATTTTAACTGCTCCCTTTGGGATGTTTAGTTTAAGATATCTTATACATAAACAGAGAAAGGAACTCACATAACTGAAAGTGCAACTATTGCAGTCGTGACACTATTTCTTATTACTCAACATTAATTCCCCGCGTGGTTAGGTTCGAATGTTTCTAAGTGGTGCATTGGATTAGCAATATCAGACAACTTCTTTTATCATTAAACAAAAGGTTTATTATTTCTCTAAACATGGTACATATCAAAATACACAACTAAATTACTTACACACTAAAATTAGCTTAATACAAGTAGTTGGGCTATGATTCGACAAAGGTTACTATGATCATGCCGCCACAAAATTTTATACAAAACATGAATTCACTTAACATAAAAGTTTTAGATCATCACACATTAATAGATTATTCAGCTCCAAGTACACTAACAAATACATTAACTACTCTAGCACATATTTATGACAATTCCGATTCTCTACACATCACACTAGGCATTCAAATTCCTCAGGCTACTTGGTTACTCAATTTACACTAATCAAACTCAATATTCATTAACACACAACTATGTAATTAACTTTCCTTTTACAATATAGTAGACACTCAAGATTCTTAGGATAATTAATTATTCACAAATTATCAACTCTAGCTAGCTTACTTTTAACACTCTTTGTCAAACTCTAAAGTCCTATTATAATTTCTCCCTAATCACTTTAACAGTTCCGTAATATGACAATGGTATCTATCACATACAACTTCTGGTTAACATAAGACAAAATTCACAATACCTTTCTTTAGCTTCACTTACGGGCCTTCACCTTCTACTGAGCGAACTTGCTTGCATAAATTCTTGCAATTCAGGGCTATATGAACATCTGCGCCGTCGGCTGTACTATCCGAAACGAGGACATCGATATTTTCACAGCTTCCTATGACTCTCTGGTGTATTTCGCTTTCTACATAGGAATGCGGGAATAGCTTTCCCGTTCACCTTCGATTCCTTGTGGCATGAGGATATATGCCATATCTCTCCACTCAGGAACACCGTGAAATCCACTAGAAAACCCAACTAAAACCACCGCGACTATCCAAACGTTTCTCCTCTTCTCGCAAAAAGGCCTCAAGCCTCCTTGACCACCTAAACGTCTCCCCCAAGACCCAAAAAAACCTACTCCTCGAGAATCCAAAGTCAAAAAGAAAGAGCCTCGAAGGGGGGGGGGGGGTTACCAACCCTTTTATAGCTGCTTCCCTAACGGCACCCTTTCTTACTTCTTTTTCCCACCTCCTACTTGTTTTCCGTCTGTCTACCAATTGGGTGGCATTTTGATCGGCAACTCGTAACGAAGTTCCCATCCGGGCATAGGTCCTAAGCGATATTCCGTTATTTCTCTTGTTAGCCTCTATCTCAACCCCCTTTCAAACCTTTTCTCAGAATTCTACTTAAAGCTTAATCCGTAGCCTCTTACATAGCGTATTTCATGACTCATCCTTTTATACTTATGCACTTAACTCTCATTCTTATATTAATTCTTAGTTAGCTACTTATTTAATACAAATTCCTTGTTTAGTCATAATACATCTTAATACATTCTTTTCTTTCGTTATCTTAACTAAACAACAGACCTTTACATTTTACTCAATTTATATACTGGATGCAAGAACATTATATTAACTAAATTATCCTTTTTATGCAGGGTTTTTTATTTATGTTATTTATTTTTCATGTTACACCATGATAACTGAGAATACTATATTCTCAAGATATCAGGTGTAACAGCAGTACTTGTTTACCAGCCTCTTCATCGGTGGCTGCCTATAATTAGTCATAAATATGGGCTAGCTATCTCCGATTGGCTACCGGTGGAGATTGAACTGCCCATTCAATCTCCAAAAGCTAGATAGAGTTTAAAGGCCTCGCCTACTCCCTATAAGGGAATAAAAATGCATTAGCTTATTATTATTATAAAAAATTGGAGTATTTTACTCACTATGATACCGTGGTGACAAAATAAATGAAAAAATAGCTAGGGAAAAAAACTGAAGTAATACTACCAAAAGTGCAGTATCCGAAGCATTTAAAATGGAAACGATGTACAAATCTTGGTTAAAAAAAGTTTAGCCAACTACTTCGGAAGGAAAATAAAATACCGGAACGATGGAAAAAACGGTTGCTATTATCAAAAAAAAAAAGGGGGGGGGGACAAAATAGAAGACTTGAAGGTCTAGAGTGGCACAAAGCCTCTGAACCAAGCAAGAATTTTGCAAACACTTTGTGTAGTTCTTGGCTTCAGCACAGTCAATCACATTTAGGTTATACATTAGTTTACGCGAGAGAGTGAATACCAACTCCTATTATGCCTTTGTTTTATTTATTATGAGAATGCATTTATAAATGGATAAAAACTTTTTCAATACTTGAGGGGCTACAAAATCAACAATTGGTGGCAGAGCCGTCCATCAAATTAGCCATGAAAATACAAAAGTGGGAATATACAAATAGGCTAAACAGAGGTGACACAATATCCCAGAACTCTGTACATCATGTTTAGAAGAGACGGTGAATGTTCTTGAGCCGAAGACGTTTACACAAATTTACGCCTAGCATATGATGTAGTTATCTTTAGTTCAAGCCAAAAAAAAAATGTTTAATAGTTCTGTACAGCCAAAAATAATAAAAATCAATAATGATGAATTTAAAAAGTGGATCATTACATATACTTAAGATAACGGATGTCAACAAGATTAAAATACGGAAGAATTAAACGAACATTGCTTGAGTGAAAGAATTTAAAAAATTACCGTCAATACTCAAAAAGTGAGCAGCTGGACTTCAAAAGGAAAGAAGATGAGCTTGTGTCAAATCAGGCCTTCATTGCTAAAGGATATAAAACCCGGACTAGGCCTTTTCGATCTGCTCTAGTTCAAGATTTCCTTACTTCAATTTACAGTTTTATTTGCCACCCTTACCGCATTTTTTATCAGACAACCATAAAAATAAATAAAAATGTTAAGGCCTTTTATTCCCCAACAAGAGGGCTCATCCGCACACTAATCAGTCACTAGTAGTTGACCAACGGACAACAATGATTTTTAATTGGCATTCAGGGTTGAGGGTATGGCAGATGAATGCTTCTATTTCATGATCCGAAACACTAACATTATACACACTGTTTTCCATATATTTAGGAACAAAAAAAGGAAAATCGCATAACTCATTGGGGAAAGAAAAAACATTTGAAAGTGGTTTTGGAGTTGTTTTTCCATTTAGTGGTCACAAAATTCTTGTTTATGCAGGCTGTAAGACATCATTTAAAGATGAATTCAGGTGGCGATATTCAGATGTTTGCATGTAAATCGTAGACAGTGGAATCAATTCTAATGGTCAAAAACAGCATCCTGGCCTAGCGATGGTCACAGAAAGACATGGGCTATCACCGCAGCGCGTGACCGATTTCTCTGATTACATTGCTGCCAATACAGGAGAGTTAGAATCACCTAAGATTTGACCAGGTGTCAGCTACAAGAACATTGCTATCTGCTTTCACTCTGTAGGCTAGGCATAAATGGGTAAGGCAGTCTCGATTCATTTTCCCCCTTTTCTTCCCAATACATTACAGACTTTGTTTATTGAAAAATCCTGAATGTTGCTATTACATTCTCAATAGATGATGGAGATGGTTTTAATGTACATGTCGCATATGTAGCAAGACTTCTGGGAGTTAATTGCCAATGTTTTTATGGGATCAAATGTTTTCTCATAGTCAATGAATGCCAAGCAGAGTGGAAGTTATTCGTTAGACCTGTATTAGTACTTGAAATGAGTAAAAACACTAAATTGCTGTATACAAAACAGTGTTCAAACCAATTTTAACTTACGGATTTGAGAGCTGGGATAGAAATAAAACACTTGATCAAAGATCGAAGAAATCACATGTGAGTTCAGAGAATGATTAGTGGAGGAAACAGATGGCATCAATGGCAGTATCCACTTAAAAATGATTATATTACGAAAGAGCTTGCTTTGTTAGTATTCAGGAATGTGTTAGTAGAGCTAATCTCAGGTGGTATGGTCACTTAAACAGAATGGGAGAGAGGAAAGATTAGCAAAACAAGTGTTCTTTGACAGGATGGCAGGAAAAAGACCCAGAGGAAGACCAAGATATAGATGGATTGATACACAAAAACTATTGATATCCTTTAAAATACGGGGAATATAAGACCTAATAATGTTAGAGTCTTGGCAGATAACAGATTAATTTCGAGGAGATTGTTGATTGGAAGTTTGTAATCGTGTCACTTTTTCTGTATACCTCCTGAGGACACATATCAAGAATGTGATGAAATATATTTAAGAGGGTTGTTCCATAAATTCCCAGGCTTACTCTCTTTTAGAGGTGATAGAAAGAAAACTCACTTTTCAACATAATCTCCTTTTACTTCAGCACATATTTTACATCTTAGACTTAACATTTCTATGCGCTTGAAAATATAATAATTTGTACTTTTCTCTGCAAAATGGCCTAAAACTGCATTTTTCATCTCATTGTCATCTGCATTTTTTTTTCCTTGAATGTCTTTCTTCAGTTTCGAGAAGTGGTAGTAGTCACTGGGAGCTAGATCTGGGCTGTAGGGTGGGTGTTCAATTTCCTGGAAGCCACAGTCCTCTGCAAAAATAGCCGTATAAACTGGAGCATTGTCTTGAAGCTGGCGAACACCATGATTCAACATTCCTCGTCTCTTCTCCTTTATGGCGTCGCTCAGTTTGTGCAGGAGTGAAGCATAATATTCTGCATCCACGGTGATATTCCTTTCCTTGAAGGCAATCAAGAGAATTCCCAGATAATTCCAAAATATTGTTGCCATGATCTTCTTGGTGGACTGAGTAACCTTCGCTTTTCTCGGCGGTGCTTCTCTGTGTTGGTTTGCGCCACTCCGTGAATTCCCTTTTGGAACGAGGATCATAATAGAGAATGATGGTGTCATCTCTGGTGACAATGGGTTCCAGCACTTCTCTCTGATTCCCTTGGCAAAGCTTTAAGAATTTGCAGGAACCGGTAACACGATGCTCCTGAATTGAACAGAGAAGGCGGAGCACTCACCTTGGACTGACCATCGTCATGTGAAGCATCTCGTGAATGTTATCAAAGACGGTTGTTATAGAAAGTCCCAACGTTGCTGAGATTTTTTAAGCTTTAGGCCGCCTGTCATTGAGCAGTTCTTCCTCAACAAGAGAAACAGTTTCCTCAGTCATCCCTTCCACATGCCGACTATCATGAGGATCATCTTCGATGCTCTCTCTTTCTAGACGAAACTGTTAGCCCATCACGGTGGAATTCGAAGGTGCGGCTTTCCCATAGATATCATCCAATTGCTGTTTTTGATAGCACTTGCAGAAAGCCTTTTGGTGAAAAACTTTATCACAGCGCGGTACTAAATTTTTAACATTACAGCCATATAGCGTGCCGCTTGTTACTCAAACGAGCCTCTCCAATTACACAGGAAGAGGGTTGAAATTGATACACTAATCTCCTTATAGATGGTGCTATCTGTCACTCACGGCATTTTAAAATTGGCGCGAATTATGTATGTTAGGCTGGAAACGTTTATTTGATGAAGATTGAATGTCTGGAAGCCGAGAGATAAAAATAGAAACACAGTTTTTTATTTAAATATAACACACAACTAGTTTCGTCTTCTAAGAAGATTTCATCGGTGCATTACATGAAAAGAGACTAACAAAATAAAAATAAAAAAATTGCGAGAGAATATCTGTAAATTACGTCTGAAAGACCATATAAGAGACATTTCTGTCTAATCATGTCCTTAATTTTACTCATCCTAATGATAAAAATTCTATCAGTCATCTGTAATAAATGACCATTACATCTGAACACTAACCTCAGTTATAATCTTTCGGATTGTCACTGCGCTGCTATCCAACTTTGGCATTCACGAGATCATGACCGCGTGCACGTGCTCAACAATACTGTAATATCCTGAACGCCTTGAAATGTCAGTAATAAGTTGGCTATTTAATTTATGGCTATTCTATTGCAATGTTTTTTTTTTTTCTATGTATGATTTCATGTGATGCACCACCAGATCACGTCTTTTAAGACGAAATTAGTTGTACCCAATATTGCACCTTTTGTAAAACCATAGGTACCTGTACTTATTCTTTCCTATCAGGAAAAATTGAAAGGATATAAAGAAGTGTTTGATATGAAACTGGTTAACTCACCTTGAAAAAAAAAAAAAATCCTCTGTAAATGTCAAACAAATTTTATATAGCATTCGAACCCAGGTCTGTCAAACTAAAGGAATTGTAGATACTGACCGAGCTAGGATAAATGTTTTCCATTACTAGGAACGACTAATTATCCTGTATTTGAGAATATTAGCCAAAATCTCGATTATAATAAAATAACAGCCTGAGGATAAAAATTCCAGGTGTCACTTAATGTCAGGTGAAGCTTTGTCATTTGTGTAGCAGTGAACGATGTGGGCTGAGACGATCGAATCCCCCCCCACACACACAGGGGTGCAGTTGAACATCAATCAGCTAACGTCTTTTATTCCCTTATAGGGAGTAGACGACGTACTTAAACCGTATCTAGCTTTTGGAGACTGAGTGAGCAGGTCAATCCTCACTGGTAGCTAATCAAAGATAGTCAGTCCATGTCTCTACTAATTATATATGCGCAACCGATAAAAAGACGGGCAAACAAGTGATGCCATCTCTTGATACCTAACCCTAACAAAATATGTTACTATCTGAAATAATGTGGTGGTTCTACGGTCGATTTTCTTGAGTTTGACGAAAAACTCGAGTTTCTGGAATAAAAACCCGTTTGCTCATGCCAGAGATCGATTCGGAAGCCGGTCTAAGATAGGCTTACAAAACGTTCCTCCAGGCTGCAACTAGGCTTGATCTTGCATCTTACTATTGAAAAATTGTTTCGAATTGTAATTATCAATTTTATAGAAAGGATTGAATTGCTGAACGTGTCCTCTATTTTCTGGGTTAGCATGAACTGAAAATTAAACATTTGAGTAATTTTTTGATTCAGATAGATAAATTACTTCTGCATTGGATGAATCTCATTTTTATGAGTTATATGATTCATTTTCATTTTTCTAATATGTTAATTTTATCAACTTGGACTTTTATCTATTGTTGCTATAATTAAACTTCCATGTTTGCAATAAAGACGATAAGGAAAATTGTCACCGTTTATGATAGTGGTTATATCTAGAGCTGTGAAATCATAAATTTATTCAGGAAACTGAAATATTTCTGACTAGAAAGTTGGCAGATTAACAAATTGTGTAACTAACAGTCACACATCCTGTTAGAGTTACATACCAAGAG
This sequence comes from Typopeltis vanoorti, assembly GCF_054136105.1. Classification (NCBI taxonomy): domain Eukaryota; kingdom Metazoa; phylum Arthropoda; class Arachnida; order Uropygi; family Thelyphonidae; genus Typopeltis; species Typopeltis vanoorti. The sequence goes on along the minus strand of NC_143562.1, from coordinate 27,079,565 downwards.
ATGATGGCACTTGTTGGCCCATCTCTTCATCTGTTGCCACTTATAATGAGTGATAGACATGGTGTAGCTATCTCTGATTGGCTACCAGTGGAGATTGAACTGCCCACTCAATCAAAAGCTAGATAGGATAAAAGGCCTCACTTACTTCCAATAAGGGAATAGAAGGCATTAGCTTATTGTTATTATATCATATTCGTGATAAAATACATTCCAACTGCTTTATGAGCCTTCGGGTTTAGCCATTATAGGCACATGAAATCGAGGAGTATGTGGTTTGCAGTACAATTAAATCAAGAAATAAGTGATATGTTGAGTAGAATGAAGTAAAAATCAAGACAAAAAGGCTCTACTATAAATGTAAGGCTCTATATTCCTAATCATAAACACCAGTCAATAAAATAATATTGTCATTTTATTCAAAATCTCATATTTATATAAGCATGAAGAATGTATAGCCTTGTAATGCATTTCTAATTCTATAATGCAAGACTCCCATATGATCGGCAGTTGTAGGTTCAAAACTATTATAGGTTCTGCAACGAGGAAAAAAATGTTTTTCTAGATCTTTTTTAAGCCAGTTTCTTCCCGAGTCGGTCGATCTTTGACACATTTAAGTAGGATATTTCTCGCTGAAGCTTTAGTTTGTATTTCCGCAACTCAAAAAATAAAACGACCTTGGATTTCATGATTACATACAACGATACGAGTTTATGTTGGTAGCTTTCTTTTGCATTCCCCGATAAAAATTACAAAAGATAAATTACTTAAATTTTTGTTATAACTGTAAAAGTTTCAGAAATGTCTCAACACCATTATAAATATAACATGCGACGTTTTGTCTCATACAGGAAGAATTCGTTTCATATATGTATATCACTTACCACCGCAGTAGAAATGATGAAAAAATGCTGACAATAACGTATTCACGTAGTTGAATTGCCTGTAAGCTGAAGCCAGTATAATCGTATCCGTTTACGTTCAAACAGTGGGTACGGATTGGCTTGAATGCCACTTTTTTGTTCACCACAATACTCTCGATGTCAAGTATTCAGTTTTGGTATTATGCTGGAAATTATTATTTCAAATATAGATTTATTCTGAAATATTTAGTTCTGAGATTGTTTTCCCTAGGTCATAGCACCCCTAACCCATTACATTGGTTTAGATGTAAATAAGATTATGCTTTTCAAGCTCATCTTAACCAAACTCACTAATTAGAAAAATCTAACTAAGAGAAACAAAATCATTATAACACCAAATAATCAAACACCAGGGGCGAATTCTCCATGCTTCCTGCGCAAGCTCAAGTAATGAGCTTGCGCAGAAAGTAATATTTACAAATTTATTTACAGAAAATAAATATTACAAAAAGAAGTAATATTTATTTGTTAATTAATGTATGTATTTATAAGCATTCCATTTAGGCTTTTATTTTTGTAGACAGAAGACGTCTTAAGCTTGCGCGGCAATAAATGAGCTTTGCGTTGTGTATCGAAGGCCGATGCTTGCTCGTCTAGTCAAAGCTACCTTGGCTTGCTCGGTTGTGGGAACTTCCAGCACTGTGATTTCATGCACGCGCATAGCCATTTCCGTTCCCATCACGTCGTCTTAAACACAGCCATACGCAGTCAAAGTAGCTCCAGCCAGTGAGCTTCAACCATCCTTTACAAGTGTGCGTGTCGCTTTGGAAATTTAAGTTAGAACCAACTTTTTATGACGATGTTATTGACCAGTTCATAAAGAAGAACCGTAGGGTAGAATTTGTATTCAAGTAGCTAAATTGAAAAAGATAGAATATCATTTGTAAAATAAATGTTGTATTTGTGTGATTAAATGTACATAAATTTCTAAATATATAGTTTTAAATGGTTAGTAATTCATTATTCTGCTAATCAGACCTCAATCACACTACTCACTCCCTTAATGATAACAAGAGCAAGCGTGAATTTCAAGACCAGCATTTGCCCCTGTCAAACACTTTTTTTTTTCTTTTTTCTTTTTTTTTTTGAAACTGATAGGCAATCGGTTCTGATGTCTGTAATTGTAGTACTTACAATTACAGACTTGTAGGATTAAAAATCGGGAGAAATGGCCTACATGCGCCTGGGACCGATAACTCTGGAAATGATGAGGGAAAACAGCCTTCTTCTTCTTTTTCTCATCTATTGATTTTGTTTCTGCTGGCTTAGCGTCGTGAAAGTTTCTGCAGTGATGGTAATGAAAAAAAATTTTTTCTAGTCATTATAAATGAAAAATCATCATGAAAATTATGGAAACAACTACCGCGTTAGAGTTTTGTAGTTGTTTCCATAATTTTCGTGATATATTCTGATCACAGTGTAAGCATGAAGGAAAGGAATGAAAAATTCAGATGTCCTCTTCAAATCGATTCCCGTTAATCTATTACCAGTATGTGATTGCCAATAGTTATTATATTGATTTAATCTAAATACACCCAGTGGCGTGTTTAGGTATTTCCCGCCCATAGGCCCGCAGAAAGTGCCGTCCTCATATTTAATGAACATGTTGATTTACATGCATAACCTATTTATATCGTAAATTCGTAATATAAATATAATTACAAAAATGATAGCCCGGAAATTTCCGTTGCCCCTCAAAATGTGCCGCTCTAGGCTCGAGCCTATACCTGAATACACCTACAATAAATTGACCAAAAAATGTCACGTTTTTTGTATAGCCGTTTGTTGTTATTATTATCGCTACTTTTCAACGTTCCATAGATCCTAGATGTCGCTTTTATCATTCGTTCATTTCGCCACTAGTTGACGTTGCGACGTCATTGAAAATATTTTCGAAGAGATACCTGTTAGTTTGTTATTATATATACGTATATGAAAGATTTCGATATGTTTTGCTCTGTAAGCAATAGTTTTGCAAAGGTTCATCTTATATTAAGGTGTTTATCGCATGTAAGAATGCCTACATTTTATTTTATTGTGATTTTTGTTTTCGGAAGTGCTCTTATATCTTGTCAGGATGTATCGGAGCCGCCGGTATCAGGTGAGAACGCACAAGTTTTGGCGTAACAATTAAAGTGCTTTTGTTATTGTTTAATTTATAGATTGTTCGTAATTTTCTGTTGTGCGTTTCTGATTTCCGCAAATAACCTTGGTTGTTAATACAGAAAACGCAATACTAAGAATAATTTGTAAATATATATAGGAAAAACGTTTTTATCGTCGTGTTGTGTATGGCAAATGAATTGGTTGTAATTGAAAAAAAAAAAAGGAAACGCACAAAGAAGCAGCCAAGGATTAGAATAACAAAATGCATTTCATTTAAGATATGTCTAATGCTATAACCATAGCAGTTTGTGCACTAAGACGGATAAACCTTCCCAATGAAACTTTTTTACAGAAAGGACTAAACAAATAGTTTAGCCCATTCAATTTTGTTATACATGTGGTTATCGCACTGCAAAAATAATTCTCTGTAAAGGGGGGGTGACATGCAATGATACATATGTAATCACGTCATGTGATGGACTAGCTTTCTCTACGAAACTATTTTATCTGCTCCACTTGTTTACGATAGACGTGTTTTCGTTATGTATAACTATCAATGATAGGGTTATCACGCTACAAAAATAATCTTACAGGAGAGTGGTGGCTGGTAGTATATATCACATGAAGATAAACATGAAAGACAATGTGGGATTTATACATTAGGATGTAAAATTTCGATGCCTTTTTTATGGGAGTGATCATGTATAAAGTAAACTGTTTGATTTTTCTTAGTGGAAAGAAATGAGAGAAAATAAATTGTCATTACTGTTAGTATCAATGTAGTTTTGATCACCAGTTGTTTTGGTGGGCGTGTTCTTGCGGTAGACATTACTTTCAGAAGCGGCTTCACAGTATTACCGAAATCGGCTAAGACGGTAGGGAAAAAAACAAAAGATTGGAAGAAATTTTTCATTGGAGTAACTGAAATATTGAATCGTTCACAATAAGCTGTCAATGGTTTAGTATTTATCTCAATGATGTTAATACATTATTAATTTTTTCTAATTTTTACAGCGTTGCAAAACAAATACTAACATTCATTAATTTATGGGGGGGGAGAGTTGATTCCACTTATTTGCAAGCATGGAAAGACCCCCATATTAAGTCGGGGATCATCTATTATGCAGATTACAAATATTAAAATTAAAGTTTTAAGTCATCCCTGGTACAAAAACACACTAGAATCAGACTATATAATGTCTTGTCAAAACCAACTCTACTATACTGAAGCGAAACATGGACCATGAAAAGGAAAGATGAAAAACGAATTCAAACAGCAGAAATGAAGTTCCTCAGAAAAACAGCTGGATATACCAAGTGGGACCACAAAACAAATGAAGAAATCTTACAATCCCTAAAAATCAAACCAATTAATTACTACATAAGACAGTATAAACAAAAATGGCTAGAACATTTAAATCGAATGGACAACAGCAGACTACCTAAAATATTATACAGATACAAAATAAGTGGAAAAAGAAGAATCGGAAGACCAAGAAAGAGATGGCATGAGACCGGAACAGGCCACATGGCCTATATTCCATGTTAGGAAGAAGAAGTTTGTTACAACTATATTGTACTTTTTTCCTTTAATGTTCATGAAATATTAATAGTAGTAATTAAAAGGTTCTTTGATTTTGAAATAGCCAACCGGTTTTAAACAACCAATTTCAAAACTGCAAGAGAAGAAATCAAATAACAAACATAATGGTGGCAATGACACCATGAAGTTTGTGTGTTTGATTTTTTGTTTCATTGTTTCAAAAAAATGTGAAAAATGTGGCACAGACTGGCACTTCTTTAGAACACCCTTGTTGTTAAGAATATATTGGCATTGGACGATATGTCCTTCTGGTGATCAAATTCCATTAAATACATAATCTTATTCTTGAATGACCTCTTTGGTGAAATGATTGCCACAGAGATTAAGGGATTCTTTCAGATATTGGTATGATGCCAAACTTGTTCTACTGTCAGTTGATACAGAATATTTTGATAGTTTCTGTTGACCTTGCCCACTTAGTGAATATGGTGTGCATTGAATAAGTAGTCATTCAAGAAGTAAGTGTGATTGAGGTCCAAAAAAGAATGCTGCAATTTCTATATACTAATGCCAGAAGTATCAGGAACAAGAGGGAAGAGTTTTTGGCATTGATTAGTTCAACCTCACCAAAAGTTATAGGCATTAGCATGACTTGGCTAATAGCAGATATAGTTACAGGGATAGAATGTGAAAGGCTTACTATTTTCAGGGAAGATATGATGGGATGGGGGTTACTAATGATGATAAAGAGGAATTGTAGCCAAAAAGAATAGGAAATAAACAGGGGTGGCTGTTAATTTGAAGCAATCTGGTGTGAGATCAAAGCCAGTAAGACAAAATATGCAGTTGGTACAGGCCTGGTGGGGGGGGCTCCAGGAATGATCTGGAAGACATGCATCAGCAAATTAGTACAATGAATGCAGGTTGAGTGATTATTATCTTTATATGAGTGATTATTTAAGGCAGCATGTGATGGAGGGGACTAGGGGTGGGAGAGTATTGGCCCTGATCATAGGATAAGAAGAGTTATCCATATCTAAGGTGACAACATTGCCTACAATTGGTGAAGGTGCCCATGTCGTCTTGACTTGGGAAATCGTAAAACATGAGGAATATTCTATCAAGAAGGGATATTTGTGGAACCACAAGGCAGGTGATTATGACATGCTTAGGAAGAAGCTTAAATCTGTGCCATCACATAAAACTGCAAGGGAAGGATGTTAGTAGTGCATGAGAGATGGTTGTTGTTATTATTATTAATATGTGACACCTCCAGGGAGTCCAAAGACTCGAGGGAGGGCACCTACTATACAACTCTGTCTCCACCACCAACTACAATGAATCGCAACTACTATCACCTATCTCCCACCATCACCACTAGTATTTTCACAGACAGTCACAAACATCCACGACAACGGTGGGATTTGAACCTGCAGCCTTTTGGCTGGAGAGTGGGTACGCTAACCATGCTGGCAAGGGGCATCTAGAGGACCAATATTAATTTCTATACATGAGGTAAGGAGGATTAATTAGATGGATGAGTGATATCATTAAGCACGAGCTGCAGAAGAAAATGCTGTGGCAGGTATATAAAGAGAAAGGTGACCAGTATGATAAGGAAGGCAAAATCAGATTATGAAAAGAATCTAACCAAGCAGGCCAAAGGAAATCTCAATGAGTTCTTTCATTATATGGCAAGTAACAGGAAGAATGACTACGGAAGATTAACCACCTTACCGGCCATTATGGTTCAAATATGCATCCTCGTGCGCTTCATATCCATCATATATTTCAATGTAATATCAATGATATTGCAATTTTAATATGCACTTCGCATCCATGATAACCTTGACATCTATAGACGTCTTGGCTAGTAGCGTGGTTAACTTCAATGAGTTCTGATGGTGACGAGTCGATAGAAGCAGATAAAATAGTTACTGAGTGATACTTGATAAAGATATATCATCCAAATGAGGTTACTGCTTTTATGTATGTGACAGACACTAATGTGGGAACAGAGTTTGATGAATTGGAGGTTCTTAGGATGTTGCAGACTCTCAGTGTAAATACAGCTGTGGGATTAGATAGAATATCAGCTCAGGTTTTGTGAGAATGTGCAAGGGAACTGGCAATGTCTCTGATAGGCTCTTTAATTTGCGCTCCCTTGTAACTCTTCCCGAGTTGAGACGTAAAGACAAAATAATTCCTTTGCATAAGGGAGGTTCTACAACTTTAGTAAAAAATTATAGACCAATCAGTATCTCAAGTATGGTGATAAAAGTACTGCAAAAAGAGAATTCAAGAATTTGTTTGTAGATAAAAAATATGATGCTGCATGAAGGTCAACTACAAACAAATTCTTGAATTCTCAAGACTTGACTTTGTGAAGGGTCAGTCATGCCTTAGTAATTTGCTATCTTTTTAGAATAGAGTAACATCAGCATTGGATAAAGGAAATGGTTACATGATGATTCTCCTGGATTTTGCAAAGTCATTTGACAGAATATCACATGGAACTCTTATGCAAATTTGAACAAATGGGGGTGTATGTCACACTGGTTATGTGGATAAGAGAGTGGCTGCTAGACAAATATCAAAAAGTGTGGTATATGGAGGAGTAGAATCCAGGCAACAGCAGATGACTAGTGTGCCGCAAGCTTCACTGCTAGAATCATTACTGTTCTATTCATACATAAATGAGATAGGAAATAGCATGAAAGGAAATATTCAGTTGTTTGCTGATGATGTGAAATTAGGTAGAGTAATAGTTAAACAAGGTGATGTGGAAAACTTGCAGTGTGATTTTAAATAGGCTGTCAGTATGAGCAAAAGATAATGGGTATCAATTTAATGTGGAGAAATGTAAAGTTATGCATTTGGGAATAAATAGAGTACAAGTTGTGTACCACATTGATGGAACTGTACTTCAGGAAACAGACAAAGCTAGAGATTTAGGGGTGATGGTAGACAGTGTTAAAGTTCAGAGGACATATTACTAGGGTAGCTCATAAGATTATTTGGCTATTGAAGAATGCACTAATAAGTAGAGATAGGAAGTTATTCTTCTTTATAAGGCTTGGATATGTTCATATCTAGATTACTGTGTTCATGTCTGGTCTCCTGGGTTTCTTAGGGATGAGGAAGTAGTGAAGATTCATAGGGGAGCAACCAAGATGATAAGAGGTCTGTAGAATGTTCCCAATGATGGTAGATTGAGGGTGTGTGGATTGTGGAGTTGGTTGATAGAAGAGATATAATGGAAACATTTGTTACTTAAAGGATTTTATAGGATTGCAGGGGAAATGTTTCAGCACTCGCTATGGTGGGGGGCAAAACAAGAGGTTATTCCAGGAAGTTGAATAAAGGTGTGGTTAGTAGGGGGTGTGAGGACTAGATTGTTTGCTTTGAGAGTTATGAATGGTGGAATGGGTTGCCAGAGTCAGTTATGAGTGTTTCAATGGATTCAAGTAGAGGTAGGATAGATTGCATGGATTGTTTCGGTCTTCTGCAATGAGTGTTCAGACTCCATGGAGATGCCTGTACAATAATAAGTTTTCATTACTGTATCGAGTTAAAATAGCAGTGTGGAAATACTTGTGGCTCAAGTGATCAGTGCCAACAAGAAGGCTTCCTGTCATGATGGTTAAGGAATACCAGATTTGATGTGAAAATTATTCCTTGTTTTTTTTGTGACACTGTAGAGGACACTTCATTATTTCAGCTGAAATGAAGTATCCTCTATTGTGTAACAAAACACAAGGGATGATTTTATGTCAATCTGGTCTTCTTTAATCCATCATGACACACTTGTATCTACGCAGTATAAAGCAATGCACGAACCAGTGAATGCACACTTTCCATTGCTTAAACGTTTCAAATATTCTTCACTAGAAATGTTAATTGTTATTACTTGCTTGTAGTTTTTTTTAATTTATTCATGCTGATGAAATGAAACAAAGTTTCACAAAAGTAGTGGAATTAAACTTTTCTTTTAGAAAATTTTGAAATGAATTTCTGTGGACTATATAATCTGGTCATTATAAATTAGTCTTGATGAAAGAGATTTTAATGAACTAAGCAACATACTGGTAATCTTGGTTTTCTTTATACTATCCCACCATTGAAAAATTTTCAAGAATAACTTAAGAAATACTATATAGATCTAGATATTGCTTTAAGAGATGGTGAAAATTGCAATATAAGTGAGTGATATATGTGATGAAATTAAAATATTTTGCAATATTTTCTGCAATAATGGTAGTTTATCATATGTGACTCCATTAGTGTTTGAATATGATATAAAAGTCGTGGTTCATTTCAGGAAATGAGTATTACTTAAAGATTTTTATTGAAAATTCCAGTTGTTACTGTCTCAGCAGAATGAAGTTTCTCCAAATTGAAATTAATGACATTGTTCTAACGAACACAAAATACATGGAGATCTTGATTATAACAATGTAATTAGTGATTTTACTGAAATGACGGCAAGAAAAATTTTATGGAATAAATATATAATTTGCCTATTTTATTCCTCATCCAAAAATTGCATCCTATCAACAAAACACATAGATATGCACAATAATAACTCAGTCATTCATCTTTGATGTTTTGCCAACTTTCAGTCATATACAAACCATAGGTTTACACATAAATTCAACTTGTCAAGAAATTGTATTCTTGTTTAATCCTTGATCCAAATGCAAGCAAAGTTTGCACACGAAATAACTTCACAATTGGGCTACTTGTATATAGAGGCTGACTTCGCATCATTTGCCTTAGTATTCCATAATACAAAATATTATTATTGTTTAGGCCTCCAAGGAGTCAAAAGACTCATTATGGGAGATCCTTCGTAGGAAACCCAGTCTATCAAGACTCATCGTGGGTGGTCCCTCCTAGGAAATCTCCGTGGAGTCAGGGGACTCATCTTGGGAGACCCACACTAACCTTTATACACACAAAACCAACATATCTCTTCATAAACTCATTCATTGAGGACATTCATAACTAATTCTGCCAATTCATTCAGCTCATTTACCACTCTCCCTTACTAACCACTCTTACACAGCTTCCATGGATGATCCCTAGTTCTCTGACTATTTATCATGTACTGAAAATTTTTCTTTGCATCAATTTTATAAAACTCCTTTAATATCTTATAAGTTTTTATCTTGGATAATACTCCAAGACCTCTTTTCCACTTATCAACTAAACTTTGCAACTCACGCACCTTCGACCTATCCTCATAAAGAGCATTCCACACACCTGTCACGAGATTGATCAATTGTCTCTTAATCCTCTCTACAACCATCTGATCCCCAAGAAACCCAGGTGACCAGATCTGTGCACAATAGTCAAGTTGCAGCTGAATCATAGCCTTATAATAAGGGATAATAACTTCTCTATCTTTACTTGTTAGCATGTTTTTTAACATCCGAGTAATTTGATTTGATACAAGTAATCTAAAATCTGAGCTATTTTACCAATATTTGTAATATGCCATCAGAACTTTGACTCCCTGTACACCATTATCCCTTAGCCTTATCAACTTCCTGCAATCTATCATCATCAATGTGATACACAGTATGCAACCTTTGCAACCCAAAGTGCATAACATTCAATTTTGAATATTAAATTGACAATCATTATCCTTTGTCCACAATGCCAATTTATTTAAATCATCCTGCAGCATATCTACATCACCTTTATCAACTATTGCCCTCTCCAGTTTTGCATCATCAGCAAATAACTGAATATCCCTCTTAAATCTTTCCCTATATCATTGATATACAAATTAAAGAGTAGTGGCCCTAGTAGAACCTTGAGTTATTTCACTAGTTACCCTCATTCTCTTAGATTCCACTCCACTGTATACTCCTCTCTAGTGTCTGTCAAGCATCCCCCTATCCATGCTACAAGTACAGCAGATACAGCAGTATCATGGTGTAGTCATTTCTTTTATCCAATGCCACTGTCACTTTATTATAAAATGTGAACAAATTACGAAAAGGACCTACCCTTTAGAAAGACATGCTGCCGAACTACAGAGCATAGTATCCCTATCCATCCAATGTTGGATTTGCATGCATCCTTTCAGATGTGTGTGATGTTATGTGGTATAGGAAGAACCAGAACCACTATCTAGATTCATTTTAACTTTTATTGAGGTTCATCAGGAAGACTTAAAAAAAAAAAAAAAAAAAAAAGAAAGAAAAAAAGTAGGGCACACCATTAATTTCAGGTGTGCTCTCTCATCCTCCACACTTTTTTTTTTTTAATGTAATGCTGTCATTCGGGTTATTTTATTTATTTAAATTTGGTTAATTTTTGTATTTCAGATCATTTCGGACAATTTCGGCTTTAATTGCAATCTCATTTGATTTTATAACCACCTGTGCTGGCATTCTGGTATCTGGTTCAGCTCTATAAATAGGATTAATATTCTTTTTGTTTCACCTTGTGATTATGCTGATTCACTGATTATGGCTTGTTAATTTCTGGCTGAAATATTTGCAATAATAATAAATTATTGTAAATATCTGTATCTAATAATCCATACTATTTTATTGATCTCATTCTCACACCTAACAGCTTTAAAATCTTCATATGTGCTACTGTCTTCCACTCTTAAAGGACAAAAATTATCTGCACTCATTAAACTCTCTCTCCATCCTCAGATAGCCAAGTTTCACTTACACCAATTATCTTTCAGTGTACTGATCCAATAAATGCAACAAACTCAGATCCCTTATTTCTAATGCTTCTTACATTAGTATAGAAACATGAGAATTCCCATGTCTTTGAGGACATCCTACCAACATCATCATTCCATGCTCGAGCTGCTCCATCTCTCTCTCTCATTCATAACCTCATTCAGTAAATGTCACATTTTGCTATTTATCATAAAAATTACAGCAATATCAACATTCAAATTCAACTCTGTACAATTTCAAAATTACTGCTTTTAAGTTATGCAGTGTATATTTGATATATCTTGGCCTTCAACTCATTGAACAGTATTTTATTTTATTTTGATTTTTCTCTCCTGGCTACATTGTCAGTCTTAGGTTTAAGACTTTTAACTGATTCCTCTGACCAAATGAAATTCATTGGAGTTAGGTATTTATGATTGTTTAAAATTTGAAGATGATTTTATTTGGAGTCATTTTTAAATTAGAATTTTAGAATTTTCTGTTTTTGATTACCATTCTGTATTGAAGATGCCTATGAAACTTGTGTTTTTAACATGAGCTTTCCCTTTGTTTTTATAATTTATTGTGTCATAAATAAAGTACTAATATCCAATTTCTAATAGATATCCAAGTATTACTCATCAGTGAATAAAGAGAAAAAAAAGTTGGTGAAGCAGCATTGCACAGTGCCCCTGTACAAATTTACTCATCAAATAACTTTATAAATTGAATTAATTTGAACAGTAGGTAATGATTTATTCCTTAAGAGCAGAAATCTCCTGTGTAAATCAAGCTAAACTTAGTCATTGTGAAGTTTGCTTATTACATGATTAGGTAGTGAAGCAAGTCTGTACTATCAGCTCCCTTTTGTGTTGGAAACTGGTCCATGCTGTCTGATATATAATACTATGTTAGCTGCATGTAGATAGCACATTAGCTGCATTAACAGATAAAATATTTTGAGTTTAGCAAACTGTTGCATGAATTTTAAATATAGAAATTTTGGAAGGTTCCATAATATAATACAATACACATGATGCTTCCTTCAGAATTATGTTCTAATTATGCAAACAGTAGATATCCAATCTATGATCACTTATTTTATTTACTTTTTTACAGATGATTTGTCATATATTTTAATCTAAATTAGTCATATTTCAGAAATTATATTTTAGATATATACCTTAAACAGCATACAGGATACCATGACAGTATATTACCTAATTAAGTAAGTAATATACTGTCATGTAGGTAATCATTATTATTATTTCCCAAGACCTAGTGGAGTCCAAGACTCATCTGGGAGATGAGTTAATAACATTATATCACATTAAATCACATTATACTGTATACATAATCACATTATTAAATAACATTATAAGTTAAATCACATTATACTTGTGTTGTAAAGCATACTACCTATATCTACCTAAATCATAGTCTTCCTCTAAGTCTTTCTTGCCATTTTGTCATTTAAGATTTTGTCTTAGATAAAAAAAAAAAGTCATTTTATCATACAAAATCAATCAGTTTTGTTAATTTATTATCTGTTTTTGCTGATCTTTCCTCTGATATTCTATTTAAGTGACCATGCCATTTTGAATTAGCCTCTACTCATGCTTTCTTTAAATGATAACATCAAATTCTTTCTAATATCTTCATTTTAATATGATTTTGTCATCTATTTATTCTGATTTTCTCATATCTATGGTCTCTAGATTGAACAGTTATTTACTTCTGACCTGGCTCTCATTGGTTTAACCACTATTTATATGTGGTTTTTGTTATGGCTCATTTCTCATATTCCATATACATTTATCCAAATGGCTCCCCACTGTACTAGCTTTTCTAATTCTGTTGTCTATTTCTATCTTTAATTTCAGTGTTCAGTAAAAATTGTGCCTGAATGGATGAACTATTTTCATTGTTCCTATCTGTTTTCATAATAGGTCTTTTTATTTGCTGATCTTCATGTCAAATTTATTACCATAATTATTCAATTTAGTTAAGAAATTCTGCAGACATGTATTGGATTTATTTAAGGGTATATCATCTGCATAAAGTGCTGAAATTATTCTCAAATTTTGATATTAGAATTAAAATCAATATCCTTCATAATGTGATCCACATAGACGATGAATAAAAATGGAGATAGTGTGTCCTACATCTGATTTTACATCAAATCATCTTCCTTAAATATCCTTCAATTTTAACTCCTGACTCAACTTATATAGTAATATTTCATTGTACTCCATAAGGGATCACCAATTAGTTTTAAGTTGGATAAAAAATGAATCTCATATTCAAAAGAACAATATGTAAGAAAGTTTTAAAAATAAAGTTCAGCTTTTATGGGCGACCTAAACACTGATCTATGTACATTATTCAATCAAATGAAACAGTGTGAAAGAAAGACCTGAAATGTGGAAGTTGAGTGGCATAAACTACAGCAGTATAAGATGGGAAGAGAAAAATGCATGTGGTAATAAGGAATGGAATTTCTAGAATTCTTGAGGGACAAATATCTTAGGCAACGTGTAATAGAGGGAACAAGAGGTTCGGGAGTTTTCGATTTGGTCATAGCATCAGAAGAGCTGATAATAACTGAGATGACATCTCTTCCCTCCAGTTGGAGAGAGTGACCATGTGGTTTTGACTTGAAAGATGAATAGACATCCAGGAGTATCAAAGAAAAGGGAATGTATGTGGAATTATAATAGTCTTAGATATCCACTTGGGACAGTTCCATGGAGGGAGGAATTGGAATGGTGAGATATCATTAGTGCTTGGGAAATGATGAAGGAATATTTGTTAGCAGCAATAGTAAGCTGTATTCCACAAGTGAAGAAGTAGACACAATTTAGTGTAAAGTAAATGACAAACAATATGAAACAGGAACTGCAGGTGAAAAAGAGATTATGGAAGAGATATAAGGAGAGGGATGGAGAGCAGATGCATGAAGAATATAAGACTCAGGCCAGGAGAGTGACTAGTATGGTGAGGAAGGTAAAACTGGAATATGAGAAGATTGACATTAAGATCCAAAGAAAATCCTAGGGAATTTTTCAGCCATGTGGCCAATAGGAGGACAAATGATTGTGGAAGAATGAGATAAAAATGGGAATAGTGACTGATGCAGTGGACATAGTGGAGTTGTTCAATGAACACTTTATTGGAGTATTTCATCCTGGAGAAATAGGTTTTAATACTAGAGGGATAGGGCAGAAATAATTGAGTTGCTGAGCAATTACTTTGCAAATGTGTATCACCAAGGTAGAGATTTTGCAGTTGCTGATGTGATAGATACTGATCTAAGAATTGAGATGAACAGTAGGTGCTCAGCATATTGAAAAATATGAATACAGCAGTGGGACTGGATGGCATATTGGCCTGTGTGCTATGTGAATGTGCAAGAGAATTGGCACAGTGCCTATGAGAAAGTTCTTTAATCTAAGTCTCAGCTCTAGCAAAGTTACAAGGGAGTGGAAAGAGGTTAGGATAGTTCCATTACCTAAAGGTGGCTTCAAAACAGACCAATTAATATCTCTGGAATGGTTGTTAAAGGTAAAATCCAGCAGTGTAGGTTTAGGAATGCAATACTCTGGTGGGAAGCATGGCTTTGTGGAAGATAGGTCTTGCCTTAGTAATTTGCTCACAATTTTTAATAGAGACAGCAGAATTAGATAAGAGAATGGCTGCATCATGATATATAACTGGACTTTGAAAAGGCATAACTGACAGCTGTTGATCTGGCTTTGCAGCGAGAGCCTGGCCATGGGAAAGGTGCCCAAGGAGTGGAAAGAAGGTAAGATAGTGCCATTGTATAAGGATGGTAGTAAAATGGAAGTGTCAAACTACAGACCAGTTTATTCGTCAGTAGTTAAGATTTTGGAGAAATTAGTGAGGGATCATTTCCAGCATTGGGCAGATGAGGATAATGTTATCTGTAAGAGTCGGCATGGATTTGTTAAGGGTGCACTTGTTTTAGTAATTTTGATTGCCTTTTATAATAAAGTGACCAGAACAGTTAATGAGGGAAAGGCATATTCTGACATTTTTTTTTATTATTTTACAAAGGCATTTGATCGGGTGCCACATGATAAAGTGATATTTAAATTGTATCACATGGTTTGGATGTCAAGTTAGTGAATTGGATTGGGGATTAGTTTGTTGATAGGTATCAGAGTTGTGTGAGAGGGCTATATCAAGGAAGCAGAAAGTTACAAGTGGAGTCCCACAGGGTTCAGTACTGGGACTTGTATTGTTTAACCTTTATATCAATCAAATGCAGGGAGATATTCAGTTGTTTGCAGATGATGTGAAGCTTGGAAGGGTTATTAGTAATGATGCAGATGTGGTAGCCCTTCAAGAGCATTTGAATAAAATGGACAAATGAATTTGGGGGGGGTATCGGTTTAATTCAGCTAAATGTAAAATCTTGAAGTATGGGATTCATCAATGGAAGGCTGCAAACTCTGGAGATGGCTGTACTGGAAGAAGTGGGAGGCAAAAGATCTTGGGTGATGATTGATAGAAACCTGAAATTCAGGAAACATATTGCAGAGGTGATAAAGGTAACGCAGAGGATTGTTGCTGTACTGAGAAGGACACTGACCAGCAGAGATAAGTTATCATTCCATTGTACAATGCCCTGATCAGACCATATCTATTGTGCTCAAATTTATTCCCCAGGATTTGAAGGGGATAAATTAATCTTGGAAAGAGTGCAGAGGCAGATAACAAAGATGATATCAGAATACAATATTAGTTATGAGGCTAGACTGAGGGAATGTGGACAGCAAAGTTTGTTAGATAGGCGAGGTGATATGATTGAGATATTTAAACCGTTGAGAGGTAGTTACAGGGTTGACATCGGGGAGTTATGTTTGGTGGAACAAGGGGAAGGAGCAAGGACAAGGGAACATCCCTGGAACTTGCAAAAGGAAGTTGTGAGCAAGGTAGAAGTGATTTCTTTGCATGGAGGATGGTTGAACCATGGAATGTATTGCCTGATAGTGGTGAGAGCATGAATGATGAACAAGTTCAACCAGTGGTATGATAGACTTTATTAATAATAATATATTAGCTTTTTATCAACAAACTTAATTATGTAGTGCTATCATAGTATCCTGTACTCCTCAAGAAGGTATATCAGAACTGACTCTCTCCATACTATTTTCCTGCATATGTAAATACTTTCCACCCTACCCAAAATCTTTCCAAATGAACATTCATGGGATTTATCAATATATTTCAAGTGCACAAACAATTTGAAATATACCATGGACAGGATTTTCAAAAACTGCTTTAGTTTTCATTTTAATTTAGCAGATTGTGAACAAATTAGGTGTTCTGCAACTTTGGCAGTTGAAAAAATGTAAGCATGCATAAAACATGACTTTAACAAATCTGTTTAAACATGACAGTTTGCTTGTGAAATGGTATGGGACCATCCTCTTATTCATTGGAGACCTGAAGTGTCTTAAAGTACCATCATGTTTGGTTTCTAGGCATAGCCTAACCCTTATTACCTAACCCTTAGCCAACTTATGATGCTAATGTATAGTACTAACCACAAAAGGTTTATGGGGGAGATCATCCTTACTAAAAAAAAAAGGTAAAGATTTGCATGAAGTCCAAACTTGAAATTCTGACACTTGTCGATGCAAATTAAATTAACATAGGAAGTCTACTCTAAAAGTTGAAATAATTAGTTTAAATTAAGGAGATTAAATCCCACATTTTTTCAAAACCGAATAAGAAACTCAAAGATTGGAATCAAAGAGTTTCATGCCGAATATAGTAAACTATAAAAGTATCAGCAGATACTAGTGTAAGCTAAAGCACGTAGTACAAACTAGAGCAACTCATAGCAAAGGTGGGTAAAGCTCTGATCACCATTCTTAGTATTTCCCATAATGTAAAACATCTCCTAGGAGATGTATGATGTTATACGTTATGGTAGGAGGTCACTACCCAGACTGGTTTCGACCTTTATTGAGGTCTCATCAGTGAGTAGGTAGACCAAATTAATACAGAGGGTATAGCGAAAAGAACTTATATAACTTTGCTATACGAGTTGTCAAAAAGGTTTATTTTTGCTATACCCTCAGTATTAATTTGGTCTACCTACTCACTGATGAGACCTCAATAAAGGTTGAAACCGGTCTGGGTAGTGACCTTCCACCATAATGTATAACATCATACATCTCCTAGGAGATGTGTTTTACATTATGGGAAATACTAAGAATAGTGATCAGAGCTTTACCCACCTTTGCTATGAGTTGCCCTAGTTCAGTGGTGTTAACCTTTTTTACTATGCAAGCTACTTTTCTATAAAAAGTTATTCGGCTATCTACTCTCTTAAATAGATTACATTCCCCCAACCTGATATCTGATTACACACAAATAAACAACTAAAAAAAATACACAACTAAAAACTTTATTTGTGTATTTAAAAATTTATTTATCACTTTTAATTATTTTAATACAACAAAAAAAAAAAAAATATATATATATATATTGAAATAAAATATTTATTTCTCTATTTTGGAAAACCAAAGTTAGAAAAAACAACACATTGATTGCAAACTCACAAGTTACAGGAAATGCTGGTTGATTTAAAAAAAAAAAAAAAAAAAAATTAATGTGAAGTTTGGCATTGTTTGGACCCCACAATATTTTCATAGTCAAGTTGCTATGAAGAAGTGGCCAATCGCAGACAATCATCCAAATGATCATTTGTAATTCGGTTTCTTAATTGATTTTTTATGACGGTCATATTTGAAAAAGCGGATTCTGACAAGTATGTCGATCCGAAACATGACAGAATTTTTCACGCAATATCAGTTAATATTGAGAATTTTTCATGTGCATACTTCCAAATGATTTCATTGTTTATTGGTTTTAAATGTAAGCTATTCTGAATGTTTATTATCTCAAGTTCCACTTCAGCTTGGTTTATATCAAACAGCCCACAAATTTTATTTGAAATTTCTGTGATCTTCAAGTTTTCTTAAAATGGATTATTGATAAAAGATACAATCATTTCAGTTTTATTAAAATCTTTAAATCTTGAATTTATTTCTTCCTCAACTAATTCTATTTCACGAATAAATTCTTTTAAATCATAAATCATTTCTTGATTTTGTTCAAAAAATTTTAATAAATATGGGAAATGTCTAAATTTGTGGTCATTTATATTTTTTTTTAATAAAAGTAAGTATTGTTGGAAAGTTTTTATTGAACTTAACATGTCAGTTAAATTTTTATCTCTACTTTGTAACTCTAAATTTAAATTACTTAATTTCGTACAGAAATCTACTAAAAATGATAAGTGTAACAGCCATCTTTTATCACTCAATTGTGGATAAATATCTCCTTTTTCATCAAGAAAAATTTTTATATCGTTAATTAATAGAAGAAACCTTTCTAAAAATTGACTTCTGCTGAGCCAGCAAACATTATTGTATAACAGAAGTTCCCTATCATCATCTGCCTGTAATTTAAATAACCACCGTTGCAGGGCTTTTCCTCAAACAGAATTTACAGTTTTAAATGTAATATCCAAAACGTCTTTTGCGTTTAATCTTTTACTACACAGTACTTGTTGATGAATCAGTGCTATGTTAAAAAATCTGGATATTTGTCATCGTTTCGACATAATAAAATGAAGTCTGATTTATTACCTATCATTGCAGGAGCACCATCAGTAGTAATAGACACAAGTTTAAAAAGCAGAAGTTTGTGTTGTTTCACAACTTCATCAAATGCTGAAAAAATGTCTTCTCCCCTAGTCCTTCCCACTAATGGTATAATTTTCGAAAGTTCTTCTTTACTTGAATAATCTTGAAATACCATGCGAATAAATACCATTAACTGAGCAATATCAGTGAAGTCGTTTGATTCATCAAATTGTAATGAAAATGCAACACAATGGTGAATGTCTGACATTAACCTGGCCTGGAAATTTTTCTCCAGCAATTGGAACTCTTCCTTTCGGCAATTCGAAACCTTGTCTGCGGCCTAGAAGTAGTCTCTCTCTCTAGCGATGTCTCGAACCGAGAAGCTCCTTTCTGGAAGCAGGAAACTCCTCTCTCAAGCAACGTGGATCCGGGCAGCCTCTCTGACGGCGACTCTGAACCAGACGGCCTCCTCTCTGACAGCAATTCTGAAACTGGTACCCCTTCTGCTTGCTTCAGTCCCTTTTTATTAGGCCTCCTCTGAGACCTCGCACGAAGTTTGGCAACCCCCAAAGAATCGGTATCAGTCTTTCATCTTAAGTTTCAAGTTTGGCACTCCTTTGGTTCTCCTCCGCTTTCTTTTGATTGTAAGTTGCCGGCCGTCGGAAAGTTGTTTGAACTCTTTCTGACTGACTTCGGAGATGTTTACACTTAGAACCTGCAAGCCTTTCTCGTACATACATTTCAATAACAATCTTTCTGATGCCACCATGTACAGCTTTGGCGACAAAAACATTGCTTTTGTTTTTAACACTCTAACATATTCTTATTAAAGCAGTATATACAGTTAGCTTCAAAATAGTTATTTACAAAAATATCTAATACAAACTATGCCGAGACAAACAAAGTTTATTTTTTTGCAATATTCACATGGGACTTAACCTAAGTAAAAAATCGATGTAATGTGTTTTGGAATATTTAAGCTACAATCGAGTTTTTACACTTTGCTTATAATCGTATTCACTCGGCTTGCTGTTTGACTTCCACTGATCCAAATTAATTCATTTACCCGGACTTATAAGAAAATTACTGATTTGACAATTTTTTTAACAAAAAAAAATAAACAATAGCAATACACTTAAAGCTAATTGAAAATAATACAAAATAATGATAAATAAAATATTATGTTTTCAGTTTTAATTAAATTTGTAAGTAAGGAGGAATACACAAGAGATCAACCAAAAATCGCTCTGCGATCGACGGGTTGAACACCCCTGCCCTAGTTTGTACTACGTGCTTTAGCTTACGCTAATATCTGCCGATACTTTTATAGTTTACTATATTTGGCATGAAACTCTTTGATTCCGATCTTTGAGTTTTTTTATTCGGTTTTGAAACAATGTGGGATTTAATATCCCCTTAATTTAAATAATGTTACATCTCCAAAGTGAAGCCTATTGTCTCTTTATTTAAGTAATTAAATAATTAGTATATATCTGATAAGGTTTATACATTGGCTATTCATAACTATATTTTTAGAATAATTACAACATAGATTAATATATTAACAAAAAATAAATTTAATTAATACTTCCAATATTTCGACAAGTCAAATTGTCATCATCAAGGAACAAAATGTATGATATGTGTGTGCAAGCACTGCACTAAATGGGATTGAAGCATGTCAAGTGAATTAGGCATCCTTGACTGTTAGGGTGAATTGTGGAGGATGCAAGCTTCATTCATTTGGGGCAGTTTCATGCAACTAAATTTGTTGATGTGATGGTAGTTTCTTAAGGTAGAAGCAGATGCAAGGAAAAGTCTTTCATATTTATATTTTCTGTGATGCAGTGGTGACTACTAGAGGAAACTAAGAGGGTTGTTTGAAAAGTTTGGTAAAAAAAAAATGAGTTAAACACATTTATTTGAAAAAAATCGCCTTTATTTCTCAACATAGTCTCCATCCAGGTCTGCACATTTGGTCCAGCGAGTTTCCAATATTTTTTCATCCCATCCAAAAAGTAGGATTTAGTCAAATTATGCAAAATAGTCATTGACAGCCTCAATGACATCCTTGTTCGAAGAAAATTTTTTCCCAGCAAGCCAAACTTTTAAGTTTGGGAACAAGAAGAAGAAGTCACATGGAGCCAAATCCAAAGAATATGGTGGATGTGGAACCAATTTGTGCAATTTTGCGATTGCGACGCCCGATCTGTAGGATGGTGCATTGTCTTGATGAAAGAGTACATTTTGAAAGCGTGCCAATCTTGGTTGTTTTTTCTTCAGTTCTTCTTTTAAACGGTTCAACAATGATGCATAATAGACTCCTGTTATTGTCTTGCCCTTTTCCAAATAGTCTATCATGATAATTCCTTGGGAATCCCAAAAAACAGTGGCCATCACCTTCTCAGCTGACAAAAGTCTGTTCGCTTTTTTTTGGTGCTCTTTAACCTGGCATTGTCTACAATCAGGAATCAATGCAAAAAATTCTGTGAATTGTGATTAAACATTGCCAAACACTGCATTGAAATGTCTTTTCACATGTGGTTTTGATCGACAGTCTACAACGCATACACAGCTTTTTCATGTGCAATTTTTCTTTTTTGCTTTTTTTGGTGCTCTTTAACCTGGCATTGTCTACAATCAGGAATCAATGCAAAAAATTCTGCGAATTGTGATTAAACATTGCCAAACACTGCATTGAAATGTCTTTTCGCGTGCGGTTTTGATCGACAGTCAACAATGCGCACACAGCTTTTTCATGTGCAATTTTTCGTGCCGGATATTATATACCCATTCAGTTGAGATGCCTACAATATCACCAGTCTTCCATAATGATACCATGGATTTTGCCAATCATTTCCTTTGTAGTGACCTCAGTTGGGTGTCTGGAGCGTGCTTCATCTTTGGTTGACTTACGACCACGTTTAAACTCATTTATCCAAAAATAAATAGTCTTTAATGCTGGCGCAGAGTCCCCATGAACTGCATGTAACTTGGCTTTAATCTGCATGGCCATCCACTTCTTTAAATAAAAATGTTTTGTCACTGCACGAAACTTGTTTTTCTCCATTTTTATGAAAAATGAAAACTACACGTCGCATGTGGTTACGATTTTGCCAGGGGTCATGAAAAGATAAGTTCTGACACTGGTATAAATGAACAAATTGTGTCACTGTATATTGGAAATTTACCAAACTTTTTAAACAACCCTTGTATTTAGGACTTCAGGCTTTCTCTCTCTCTCCAGCCTCAATACTAAATGTAGTGCTGCATGCACATATTAGTAAGAAATGTATAAAATTCAGTAAATTCTAATGAGAATCATGTTTTGCTTTAAAATTTGCATTATCGTGTTTCGCATTATTTCAGAAAATGTGTGCACAGCAACTTTCATCTTGCACATGATTAAAATCATACTATTTTGATTCCTCCAGAACTTTCCAGAGAGAAAATATTTTTCCTGTCTCACTGTCAGACATTAGAGGATTATTGAAATTTACATCTGTGGAGAGAAGATGCACTTGTTCTGATATTACCCACAGAAACATTGGCTTGAAGTAATGTTTTTATATATTTCAAGTTACTGAGTATTTTTAGGCAAGAAGTAGCTAAAGAAATGACCATGTTAACTGTATTACTACATAACTAATTTTTATTATCAACAATTTATATCTTAGATATTCAAATCATTAATAAGCAGATTTAAACACTAATGATTTTTCTTCTCTTGACTGTAGATGAGTGTAAACTGCTGACAACATGTGAGGAATGTTTGAACAAAGGCGGTTGTGCATTTTTTCAATGTATTAATAATAATAATGGTAAGTGATTGACTTATCTGATTGGCAATATATATTTTAAATTACACTGGAAAGAATGCTCATTTATATGTGCTTATTTCAAAAACAGAATTTCTGCTAATTTATTATTAGATTAACCTGCTATCCATTTAATATTTAGAATATTTCTATTTCTGCACAAAATACCCTCTAAGTTCACAAAATTACTCTGATTATTGTGACTTACTTTGTTAAATATTTATTCTTGAGTGGTTAAAGAAAATGTTTCCAATTGGTACACTTTTTCAGAAGTTTGCCAGTGGTGGTTAGAGACTCCAAGTGCTCATGGGAGGCCTCACTCAACCAGTAACATATCTATGGAAGTTTAAGCTTGTTTACATTCATAACATATTTTACAGTTTTTCCAGGGATGGTCTCATTCACAACCTCGACTTTATGTATAATTCAGTAAACCCTCGATTTAATGGACAAAATTTCTGGTCTGTATGTCACGTGAAAATTAACATCCTGTTAATTTTAAAATGCTTTTAAATAAGATTTGCTTATAATTAAATTAATAGATTATTTTTTGTTATTAATTTCCTGTTATTTTAAACAAATTTTGGCAAATAGGCCATCATATGCTGAAAAAACACTGTAGTAATTTAGCCGACATAAATGAGTCACCCCTCGTAAAACATGTTCGGTGAATGATTAGGACGTGATGACACCAATCATACTGTAATTGGATCTTTTGTCATGTGGGATGACTTTCTGCAGCAGTTTTATTACACACATTTTCATAATTTTAGAGTTAATTATAAAAAAACAGCAGAATTCAAAAGTTCAAAAAAAAAAACTTCATATTATTTCAAAGCAGGATTACCTAAACCAAACTCCTCAACAACGAACATTATATATTTTTACACACAATTTTCACACTTATCTAAAAGTGTGAAAATTGTGTGTAAAACAATTTTTTTTTTTTTTTTTTTTGTTAATACAGTGCTAATACAGTATTCATAAAATTGCAGTATAATGTTACATATATTTTTATTTGAAAAAATTCGTGATTTAACAGACTTTCGATTTAATGGACACTCCTTAGCCCCTATTGGTCCGTTAAATCGAGTGTTTACTGTACATTTTACAGGAGGGGCATCATTTTACGTTTCGACCTGAAAAGCTGAAGTATGGTGGTATAAAAGTCTTACATTGGCTGCACTGCATAGTTCAGAAGGCCTGGACAGAGGGACGAATTCCAGATGATTGGAATAGAGCTCTCATAGTACCCATATATAAAAAGGGAGATAAAACTGAATGTGAGAATTACAGAGGTATTCCCTACTAAGTGTTCCTGGCAAGATTTATGTAAGTATACTTGAAAAACGATTGAGAAGAATTGTGGAAGAAAAGTTTGGTGAATTCAGGCGAAATAGAGGCTGTCAGGATCAGATCTTCACTTTACGACAAATAGTCGAGAAAGCACGGGAATATAACAAAGATCTGTATTTAAGTTTTGTTGATCTGGAAAAGGCATATGACAAGGTGCCAAGAGAGAAGCCATTCAATACGCTACAGTTATATGGTGTCAATGGGGCATTATATCAAGCAATACTTAGTCTTTATTTGAGTTGTAAGTTAGCATTTAGAATTGAAGGAAGTATAGGAAGATGGTTTAATGTTAAATCTGGTGTGAGACTGTGAACTTAGAACCTGTGGAACAAGTAAAACATTTCAGCTACTTGGGCATGATTTTAGTGAAGATGGTAAATTAAATATGGAAATAGACAACAGAATCAACAAAACTGGTATGGTAAGAAGTCAATTGAATAAATTCATATGGAATAAGAGAGAAATTAGTCGGAACACTAAATTAGCTGCCATTATCACACATTTCGTCTTTCAACTTATCGCTATCATTCTTTTTACTGTCTTCACACCTTTGGCATTTGCAACATTTACAACAGACATGTTTTCCAATTTCATTATTTTAACATAAATCTCTCATTCTACAAAATGCATTACAAGACAGTGTTCAGACCATTTTTAACTTATGGGTCTGAGAGCTGGGTCAGAAGTAAAACACTTGACCAAAGACTAGAGGCCGCAGATATGATAGTCCTGAGAAAGATTAGAGGCATGAACAGATGGCAACAATGGCAATATCATATTAAAAACGAGGATATTAGGAAAGAACTTGACAGCATCCAGGAATGCATTAGCAGAGCTAATCTCAGGTGGTATGGTCACTTAAACAGAATTGGCAAGGAATGATTAGCAAAACAAGTGTGGATAGGCTTATGTGTTCATCACACATGTTGAATTGAATTTAAACTGTATTGAATCGAACACAGATTGATAAGAAAATAACTATTTATTAACTTAAAAGCTAATATTTCACTAGTATTATATCCAGCATCTTTAGAGCACACAAACAAAGTTTGTTACAAATGCGAGACAACCACAATTCGTTGTAACAGTGGGGCTAGTATAAGTAATTGCAGAGTGCAACACAAGATTAAAGTCCTAATATGGCTCAATCTAAGTTTAAAAGAAAAAAAAAACAGTAGTTCCAAGTTTTGAAAAAATATAGTTGTCCATGAAAGTTTTGGAAAAAAAAAAAAGAAAGAAAGAAAATTAAAAGAAATATTAATTTGGTCATAGGATGAGAGTCTCCCAAATCTTTGGTAGATTTATAAAGCCATAGTTGTTAAGGTTTGGAGTATCTTTTAAGGCTTCTGTTGATTCCAGGAACAACCTCTCTGACTTGTAAAAGCTTCTGTGCAGTACTTTTGTTTTTTTCTAATTAATCCTATGTGCCGGGGTATCCAAAGCATGGTCTGCCAGACCCGACTTGCCATAGCAAAAGTGCCGGATATATTTTTTGTAATAAATTTAGTTAAATCCTTTATCCAATTGTGAGCAAACAAAGTTTGCACCTGAAAATATAAATAGTATCAGTACTGAATTGCTGTACTACCTTACTGGGGTAAGGTAGTACAACACCATATTCAGTCCTGAAAATATTTTCAGGTGCAAACTTTGTTTGCTCACACTTGGATAAAGGATTAAACTAAATTTATTATAGTCTAACCAAGTGAAAAATGAACTTTCAACATCTTCCTCTAAATCCAGAGTAATTTAATTTAAAAAAAAAAGGTAGCACACCTTTTGGCAACTCCTATAGGTAAGGATGACCTTGCTATTGCTTCTGCCTGGTATCTCCACCTCTGGGACTGGCTCCTGCTGAAGAGACCTCAATAAAGGTCGAAACTAGTCTGGGTAGTGGCCAATCCCTTAATGCATAACATTTTACATATCTGCAAGGAGATGTGTTTTGCATTATGGGAGATACTGGGATAGGAGTGATGTTAGCTTGGTCCACCTTTGTTACGAGTTGCCCGGTGTTGTACTACCTTACCCCAATAAAGTAGTACAACACCATATTCAGTCTTGAAAATATTTTCAGGCGCAAACTTTGTTTGCTCACACTTGGAAAAAGGATTAAACTAAATTTATTATAGTCTAACCAAGTGAAAAATAAACTTTCAATATATGTTTTGTGTTCACTGTTCTTCCTGTCTGTCTGTAGTAGGCTCAATGACAAGAATAGGGCACTTCATAGACTCCTGCATGTGTCCTTAGGTTCACCTAAGTTCACCTTGGACACATGGTGCACTCACCTGCGCCACACCTTCTTAACCAATGGCTATAATCCCCATAAGATAGACAAAATACTAAATGCTACCCAGTAATCCCCCCCCCCACTATCTATCACAGAAGACTACAACAAAACTATCACCATCCTATTAAAGGCACATCTGAAAAGACATCTAGGGTGCTTAAAAAACACCAACTGCGCATCGTATTTAAACCTTATGTGAAATTCGTAACTCTCATCCGTTCACCTAAGGACAGATTCATTCCTTTATCACATGCAATAGTCTATGAAGTGCCCTGTTCTTGTCATCGAGCCTACTACGACAGACAGGAAGAACTGTGGACATCCACCTCAGTGAACACAAAAAATATATCTGGCACTTTCGCTATGGCAAGTTGGGTCTGGCAGACCATGCTTTGGATACCCCGGCACATTTGGAAAAAAACAAAAGTACCGCATAGAAGCTTCTACAAATCAGAGAGGTTGTTCCTGGAATCAACAGAAACCTTAAAACATACTCCAAACCTTAACAAGTATGGCTGTATAAATCTACCAAAGATTTGGGAGACTGTCATCCTAAGACCAAATTAATATTTATTTTATTTTATTTTTTTTAAAACTTTGGACCACTTTTTTTAACTTAGATGGCTCTATATTAGGACTTTAGTCTTGTGTTGCACGCTGCAATTACTTATACTAGCACCACTGTTACACTGAATTGTGGTTGTCTCGCACATTTGTAACAAACTTTGTTTGTTTGTGTGCTCTGAAGATGCTAGATATAATACCAGCAAAATATTTGCTTTTAAGTTAATAGTTATTTTCTTATCAATCTGTGTTCGATTCAGTACTATTTAAATTCAATTTAGCAAAACAAGTGTTCTCTGCCTGGTTGGCAGGAAAACGACCCAAAGGAAGACTAAGATATAGGTAGATTGATACGGTACAAAGTGCCTTAGACGATAGAAATATAAGATCTGATAATGTTGGAATCTTGACAAGTAACAGATTTAGAGGACATTTGTAGATAGGAAGTTAGTAACGATGTAAATTTTTCATGTAGTACTATCATATCCTGTACCTTGATATCATATCCTTGAGGGTACATGTCAGGAATTTGATGATGATTAGCAAAGGTTTATTCAACTGCTCCCACTATATGAAATGAACCAAAACACTGAACTAACTATACAGTTTTCAGTGTTCAAACCAATTTTAAATTTATGAATCTGAGAGCTGGGTTTAGAAGTAAACAGTTGACCAAATTCCAGATACAACAGATATGATTTCTGAGAATGTCTACCTCTCCTTAAATCATTCATCGCTCTCCAAGCAAAGAATTTACTTTTGACATCCTTGCTAACTACCCTCTATAAACTTACCTTGTTCTCTCTCTCTCTCTCTCTCTCCCCTCCCATTATATGTTGAAAAATTTCTTGTTCTATCTCTCCCCCCCCCTTCATTAAAATTTTATAGCCCCCCCATGCATGGGAGGTAATAAATTCTTCAGGTTTCTTGCTTTTTAACACATTATCCATATTGGATAATGTGTAACAGAAGCCTGAATTGGTTAGAGTAAGAAAAAACCCTTTGATATCTTTTTTATAAAACATGGATATTGCAGGGACAAATAGCAAGGAAGGCTGTCATTAGGACAATGGTAGATAAAATGAAAGGAAGGAAGATAAAAATATAAAAAAGTAGTGGATAAAATGAAACAAGCAGTGACAGCATGGTAGTAGAAAATATTCAAGATGAATGCAATCAGGTGTGTGTGTGTGTGTGTGTCAATACTGGGGTGAGAAAAAACCTGAAATCTGGAGTGACAGTTAGAGTAAATGATACTTGACCAAAAAAAGAATTAAAGTTGAGCAGGTAAACTGTCGATTGGACTATACAATCATTATTGAACAAAAAAATGAAACGGATTCAAAACAAGAATCAAGCCTTGGAGACTCAGTGGCAAATTCTGAAGAAGACTGATTGATTTAGCTAGGAAGGTATTTGATGAAATTGTCTGCAAGGATAGAATAATAAAAATCCCATGGTGGACACAAGAAGTTAAAGAAGCAATCTCTTGGAAAAGAACAAAGCATATGAAAAGTTCCCTAGCAAATAAGTGAGCAGATGTCCTAAAAGAACACAGAGAAAAATGTAAGAGAGTTGAGCTATGTGTAAAAAGTAGCTAAACAGGTCATGGAAAGACTAGTAAAAATTTCAGGATGGTGGCATAATGTTCTGGAGCCTATTGAAAAAGATTACAAATGGAGTAAAGAGTACTGTGAAATTAATAAAAGAAGTTAAAGGTGACATGAAAACTGAAGATAAGGATATCCTCAATGTCTGGAGTAATTACTTTAAAAGGCTGTTAAATGCAACAAGCAGTAACAGAGCAATATTAGAACATTTTCAAGAGAAATGCAA
The DNA here is from genome assembly GCF_054136105.1 of Typopeltis vanoorti. Lineage (NCBI taxonomy): Eukaryota > Metazoa > Arthropoda > Arachnida > Uropygi > Thelyphonidae > Typopeltis > Typopeltis vanoorti. Next base: position 27,050,752 of record NC_143562.1, on the reverse strand, counting down.
AGAGGAATATATATCAATACTCAAGGTAGAAAAAGTCATCAGAAACTTGAAATATGGAAAGAAGCAGGAGTAGATGATATTCAACCATAAATCCTTAAGTATGGAGGTATAAAAGTTATGCAGTGGCTACACTGCATAATTCATAGGACCCAGTAACAAGGTCAAATCCCAGATGATTGGAGTAGAGCTCTAATAGTTTCCATCTATAAAAAAAAAAGAGGGGAAAGGTAAGATTTATGCAAGCATACTTGAAAAGCGTTTGAGAAAGATTATTCATTCACTACTGTCCAAGTAAAAAAAATCTAGTCCTCGCACCCTTGCTAATCCCATTCTTACCCAATTCCCAGGGGTGATGACTTCCTGCCCACTTTAGTCAAGTGCTGAAATCTTTCCTCTGTATTAATCCTATAAAAATCCTTTAAATAACTTGAAGGTTTCTATCACATCCCCTCTTTTTTTTTTTTTTTCTTTCTCATTAACCAACTTTTGCGATCCACAAATCCTCAATCTTCCTGATAGGGAACATTCCACAGGTCACTCATCATCTGGGTCACCAAGAAACCCAGGGGACCAGATAAAGTGGAATAATATAACTCCTTTATTTCTGCTTGTTAATGTGTTCTTAATGGCCAAGAAATTCTGTGAGCTACCCTGGCTACTTTAGCAATATGCTGTAAAATCTTGTATAGAAAAAAAATAGAAATATTTTTTCTATGTTGATTTTACATGAGCAATTAAATTACATATTATACTTATAAGTAAAATAATGTATAACTCACTGTACTGAGATAAATGTAACTAAATGGTAAAATATTTGAATAAGAACCACTTAGATTTGTAACTAAAATTAAGCTCAGACGGGATTAGGCTAGAAGATCTAAGGCTAGCAACAGTTGCAAAGGTCACCGGATTATGAGTTTTCCTGCCAAAACCCAGCGATAGCATGGGTGATGAAAAAAACCCTCCAGTAAATCTGGGGGACTTTTGAGAAGAAAGGCCAAGGTCAGGAGAATGATATAAAAGATAGAGATCGAGAGGCCAGGGGGCTCTTGTTTCGAAGTTTGTTCCTGTGCCAGGCCTTTCCGAGGACGGGGAGAGTCGCATTTCCTGTGAGCGGCAGTTCCGATGAAGATGGGAAGTTTGCTAGTAGCAGAGATGGCCTATTCAAGATATTCCACCATGTGATTCCCTGTGATCTACGTGTGTGCTGAATTATCGCAGCCATGTCCTAGTGTCCAATCAAAAGTTAGCTGAGAAGGAGCAGAACGTACCCATAAGCCTTTAGGATCTATGAACTAGAAAGATTGTAAGTAGAATGTTTCATGTAATATCCTAGAGTGTGAAGTTCAAACGACAAATGTTGGTTCGGTTATCTAGTGGCATAGTAGGTGTTAGAAAGAATCGGAAAGTCACATTTTAGTTTGAGTGTGAATAGTAGAATATAGAGATCTAAAGATTTGCTTATAATATGTAATACTAAGAGTGAATGTGGTTTAAGTTTTGCCTTTTATTGTGCACAATATGAGAGAAGTTTAAGTGTGTTAAGTTTCATCCAAGTGTCTGAAAAGTTAATGTGTAATGATGATTTCTTTGTCTTAAAGCTTAAGCGAAATGCTTAATTGATTTTGTGGAGAGTTAAACACGTGACAGGTATTGTCTCCAGTGTACTCTTGTTTTTTCTTAGTTAGAACCAGACACGTAGTATGTGTAGTTTGAATGTTGTTTGTTAATAGCTTGCCTGATCTTGTTTAGCCTATGCACTTCTCATAAAAATACCAGACCTGTGTGACCTAAGAGTAGCAATAGCCATGACTGACTGATTAATTAATAGGAGTTGCTTGAGATAGAGTTAAATTAAGAGTTATTTTTGTGTTTAGTTGAATATTTCTCTTGTAAGGGAAGGAGCAACAATTCTTTTACGCGATCCTTAATGGTGCATTTGATAATAAAAATAAATTTTAAGGATCAATACAAGTGAAATACGGCCAAGTAGATTAAGGACTTGGCTCCAGCCAGAGGCTTTTCCTAAGTCTACAATTCAAGTACTTGCAAGAGTATACCTATGGCCTTGAGAGAGGGGGGGGGTAAAACTAAGTTAAGAACTAAAGGATTAAAATTAATTGCGAGTTTATGCTGCATGAATTAGAAATTGAAGTCTATAGACTGTTTGAACTCGCTCAAGCAACTCCTATATAAAATAAATAAGAAAACTATTACAATGACGTAGTACACATCTATTCGTTCCATTTGTTAAATCTTTAAATAATTTTACAATGCCCTCTAAACTTCATGCTATCTACTACTACCCCCAAATCCTTGGCTTCCTCAATTTCCAGTCTCCTCAATGTGATACACAGCTTGTAATCTATATATTCCAAAATGCATCACTTTGCACTTTTCCACATTAAATTGACATCCATTATTTTGCCCATACTGTCAGCCTATTTAAATCATCATACAAGCTCCCTACATCACCATGATTAGCTACTACCATACCCAATTTTATATCATCGGCAAATAACTGAATATCTCCCTTCAAATTATTTCCTATATCATTTATGCACAAATTAAACAGCAGTGGTCCAAGCACAGCTTTGCAGCACTTGCTTTTTCTTACATTCTGCTCCTCCATATACTGCTCTTCAGTATCTGTCCATCAGCCACATTTCTATCCATATCACTAGTTTCATATCCATCCCTATTTGTTCCAGTTTGCATAACATATTTCCATGTGGTATCTGGTCTTTGCAAACATTTTTGCAAAATCCAGCAGTATCATCATTTAGCCATTCCCTTTATCCAAGTCAGCTGTCACTGTTATAAAAAGTTGGTAAATTACCAAGGCATGATTGACTCTTCACAAAACCATGTTTGCCCCTCATAGAGTATCATGTTCTTATCCATCCAGTCCTAAATTCTCTTTTTACCAACTTTTCCAGTACTTCTATCACCACTCCTAAGATACTGATCAGTCTATAATTTGCTACTACATATGCAAAGGAATTATTTTCTCCCCATCCTCTCTTTATCCTCTGCCCCCCCCCCCCCTTGTGACCTTGCCAAAGAGTTGAGACTTAAACAGCCTAGTCAAAAGCACCACCAATTCCCATGCACATTCTCGTAAAAGTAAGCTGATATCCCATCTAATCAGACAGCTATATTTGCATTCTTCAATATCCTAAATACCTCTAATTCTTCAGCCTTTCTTTTCACATCAGTCCCTGTCATCACCTCTGCTATAACAATGTCCTCACTTAGATATACCTTTGCAAAGTTGTCACTCAGTAGCTCAACATTATACTAATGACTATTTTGTCTGCCTCTGGTACCTTTTTATTATCTGCACTCATTAAAGTTATCCTTCCATAGTCATTCTTCCTGCTACGTGGTACATAACAAAAGAACTCTTTGGGATGCAGCTCATACTTAATGGTACTACTCATCCATCTACCTCTTACCTGATTTACTCTCATCACCTTGAGTGTATAGTTTGATATTGCTTCCTCCAGATACTTCTTGACTATCCCCAATAGTAAACATTTTTCCCTTGTAGGTTTTTATGCCATGTCACTGCTTCAAGCTGCATAAGTTGATTTACAAGCAGAGTCCCTAAAGTTTAACTTTTGCTGATGATGCAAAGTTGAGTTATAACAATTATGTTGATATTAATTCCCTTTCATTTTCCCATGGATCCAATACCCATTGTTGTCTAATGCTTGTTCCACCATTTCTCTGTCCATTGCCAGGTGACTCAAATCCTGCACTTTTTTCCACACCACTCTTTCACATTACCCCTTTTGCCTTGGCCATTTTCTTCTAATTATACCATCCATTGTATTACGAATCAAGATTTTGATCTTTCTACTGTTATCCATCCTGCAGATATGTCCAAAAAACTAGTTTCCTTCAAATTATTTTCTGCATTATATTCTCTTTGCCTTTGATTCACTTAAAACTTGTGCAATACTTAAAGCATTACGAAACCAACAAGTGGAGGAGCCCTACATCAAATCAGCATGCACCAATGCCACAGCAGCAATTCATTTCAATGGAAACATCTTTACTGTGGGAATACAAAAAGGTATAAGACAGGGTGACACAATATCTCCAAAATTATTCACAGCGTGCCTAGAAGAAATATTCAAACTTCTTGATTGGGAAGGGAAAGGTCTGAAGATAAATGGAAGATATTTAAGCTATTTACGCTTTGCAGGATGACATAGTTATCTTTACTTCAACTGCACATGAATTACAGACTCTTATCCATGAGCTCCAAATTGCTAGCAAAACAGCAGGCCTAAAGATAAACTTAAAAAAGACCCAAGTTATGTTCCATAGTTATGTCCAACCAGAAATAATAAAAATTAATAATGAGGAAATTAAGCAAGTAGATCATTACATATACTTAGGACAACAGATATCAATGGAACAGAATATCATGGATGAAATTAAAAGGCGTGCGATGCTTGGGTGGAAAGCATTTGGAAAATTACATTCAATATTCAAAAGCCAACTACCATTATGCCTGAAGAGAAAAGTTTTTAACCAGTGTATTCTTCCTATACTGACATGGCTGTGAAACATGGACACTGAATGCAAAGGAAATTCAAAAATTAAAAACAACACAATTTAGTATGGAAAGAAGCATACTTGGTATCACAAAAGGAATACATGGATAAGAAATCAAACCAAAGTCTCTGACATCATAGGAAGAGTGAAAGATCTGAAGTGGCAATGGGCTGGGCATTGCCGGAAAACAAGATCAGCAATGGACAAAAGAAGTGCTGGACTGGATTCCACGAAAGGAAAACCGACCACGATGCTGACCTAAATCGTGGTAGATTGATGATATCATCAGATTTGCAGGAGTGACATGGAAAAGGAGAGCCATGGACAGAGAGTGTTGGAGTAATCTTGGAAAGGCCTTCATCCAGCAGTGGATCGATAATGATGATGATTCTCTTTGCACTTTACTGTACAGTTCACTACCTTTTGCGCCCATCCAGTTTCTAGAATCTTTCTATGACATGTTCTTTCGAAAACCAATATTTGTCTTGTCTTTGACAAGATAAAATTCTCCTTATATCCTTTATGACATTCACTGTTCTTTCCAAAAGCATGATAAAGATATTTGGGGATGTTGGGTCTCCTCGTCTCATGCCTTTTTATTTTCCAGAACTATCTTCCTAAATCTCCAGTTTCTCACAGCAGCCTCTGCATTATCATTCATGTTCTGCAGTAGATATACAAGGTTCCTGTCCACTCCATAAGATTTGTGCTTTGCCTTCATCCCATGCCATATTACACAACTGGTATAATTCATCTGTGATCACCTCACCACTGTGTTTCAGCATCTCTCCAGTGATGTCATCATTCTTGGGGTTTTATAATTTTCCAGATGTTTTATAGTTTGCCCACCATTTCTAGATCCCTTCTTGGCTTGGTGCCAAGAATGGTCGATTCATGCTGAAGGGGAGAAAGAAATGAAGGATGTACGAATTGGTCGCCAACGTGCGAAATCACGTGCTTTCTTGTCTGTCGCTGTACTAGTACTAGCTTGATTTTTGTTGTTCTCTTTTTGCATTATTTTTTTATTATTAATTTGTATGATGGATCCAGTACAGTCAACAAGTTCTATTGTTACACGTTTCAGTAGCTCTTGCGAAAGAATATTGAATAATGTGCTGACATTCTGCAAAAAAGAATCGTAAGAAGGCCGTCTTCTTGTTCCCCTTTCTCAAGTCATAAAACGTGCAAGTGCAATTGCGGGCGTATCGGGGTCGACTGTTAAAAGAATTCATAGGGAATCAAAAGGTGAAGGTAAGCCAATATTTAAATCTCCTAAAAAAAAGCGCCAGAGAAAGAAAACCATCGAAACCGTAGCTTTGAATGATTTTGATGTAGACGTTATAAGAACTATTCACAAATTTTACGTGGTCGAGAAAAGAGTGCCAACTGTTCCGAAATTGATTCCTGTGCTTAAAGAAAAAATTAATTTTCCTTGGAAAAGAGAAATTTTAAGGAAAATACTTCATTAAATCGTATTTTGTTTTAAAAAGTCCCAGAATAAAAGGAAACTTATCATGGAGCGAAGTGACATTGTTTTATGTAGAACGTAGTATTTGCACGTATTAACACTCTACGTACATTTTTCCAACTGTTATACAAGCAAAATAGTTACACTTTAAAAACAGCAATGTTCGTAAAAGAAAAGCTAAATTTTCCGACCTGTAATAATAAACAAACTCAGTTTGTTTATTATTACATTCCAGAAGACAGACTGATTACCCTATTATCGGAATGGATTCTCCTTTTTCTGACATGCACAGAAGTATCGAGGGACCTCAAATCGGTGGGCGAACTATACTACCTTTACAACCTCAGCTCTCAGTATATCTGTTTCTCCCTCTGTGCTTGGTGGTGATATTTCTCTCAATTCAATAAAGTTTGGACTTCTTGGAGTTGTCACATAATAACTTTTTTTGGACCACTCTAAGCAGCAACTCTCTTGTTTCTTCTGCACTCAAGATTTAACCATTTTCATCTTTTGTGATTCTCTGCCTTAGGCTCCATTTCTTGTTGATGTTTCTGATCATCTTATTTACTTCTCTTGTTATTCATTAACTAAAGTATTTATTGATATTCTTGCACTGTTCCTCTAGTCATTTTGATTTGTCTCTCCTAACTGCCTTCTTCACTTCATTGCATTTTGCTGTATACTGTTCCACAAAGATTGAAAGGAAGAATTCTCTCTCTCTCCTAATCTTTAATGTGCTCTTTTTTTTTTTTCTTAAAGTATCTTTAATGTCTCCTGTGAGATCCACCTTTTCTTTGGCTTTTCTGGCTCTGGGGCCATTTGTTCTACTGTTTTCTTGATTGCAAATACCACTTTGTTGTTTCCATCCTCCAGTTCCTTTTCTGTAATGGATTTCATTTCTTCCTTCATCACTTTCCCTCCTTGCTCAGTGTCCTCCTATGCAAAAGAGACCCATCTCTTTTGCATCAATAATACATCCGCGATCAAAGTCGCCAAGATTGCCAGAGATAGGAGGACACTGAGCAAGGAGGGAAAGTGATGAAGGAAGAAACGAAATCCATTACAGAAAAGAAACTGGAGGATGGAAACAACAAAGTGGTATTTGCAATCAAGAAAACAGTAGAACAAATGGTCCCAGAGACAGAAAAGCCAAAGAAAAGGTGGATCTCACAGGAGACATTAAAGATACTTCAAGAAAAAAAGAGCACATTAAAGATTAGGAGAGGGAATTCTTCTTTCAATCTTTGAGGGTTTGAAGGGTTCTGGAAGGCAATTGTATCAAGGTCTACTAAGAGTATACCATCAACAGACATACCAGCATTCAGCGAGCAAGTGGTGGCCGACCACACACCATTGATAACCAGGATCAATATAGACTGTCCAAGCTTGTATAGACCAACCGCAGGGCGGCAGCAGAAATCACATCCAGTTTTAGTGTCGGAGGTCCAAGGTGCATCAGCGAGCAGATGATGCAGCATACTTTGCATACCATAGGCTACTGGTTAATTTTAACAGTATAGATGAGAACACAGACTGATAAGAAAATAACTATTAACTTATTGCTGATATTTCGTTGGTATTCTATCCAGCATCTTCAGAGCACAAAAGCAGTTTGTCAGAGTATGCGAGATGGCCACAGCCCAGTATAACAACAGGACTAGTTTGAACAATTGTAACGTGCAAGAGACTATAAGTCCTAATTAGGTGCCATCTATGTTGATAAAAAAAAAAAAAAAAAAGAGAGAGAGAGAAAGCAGGTATTAATTTGGTCTTAAGATGATTGTCTCCCAAATCTTTGGCAAATTTATACAGCCATACTTGTTGAGGTTTGGAATGTTTCAAGGCTTCTGTTGATTCCAGGAACAACGTCTGATTTGTAAAAGCTTCAGTGCAGCACTTTTGTTTTTTTCCAATCGATCCTGTGTGCAGGGGTATCCAAAGCATGGTCTGCTAGACCTGACTTGCCATAGCGATACTGCCAGATATATTTTTTATGTTCACTGAGACAGATGTCCACAGTTTTTCCTGTCTGTCTATAGTAGGCTCGATAACATGAACAGGACACATCATAGGCTCCTGGATGTGATAAAGGAGAGATTCTGTCTTTGGGTGAATGGATGAGAGTTGCCCGTTTCACATGCAGTTTAAATACAGTGCGTAGTTCATGTTTGTTAAGCACTCTAAATATCTTTTCAGATGTGCTTTTAATGTATGGGATGGTAACAGTTTTGTTGTAGTCTTCTGTGGTAGATAGCGGAGGGAATTTCTGGGGAGCATTTATTGTCTATCTTATGGGGATTATAGCCATTGGCCAGAAGGTGTGATATAAGTGAGTGAGTTCAGCAGTGAGAGCAACGTTGTCAAAACAAATTGCTCTAGCTCTGTGGGTTAGTATTTTTTAGAATACCATATTGTTGAGGGTGATGGTGGGATTGCTTGTGTAAATATCTACCTGAATGTGTGGGTTTTCTATAAACGGAGAATGATAAGGAACCATCTGTAAGACGTGTGATTAGCATATCCAGGGAGGGATATGCTAAAATAAAAGACATTTTTATTTTTTAGTGCAAAAAAATAAAATGTAAGTTGCAGAGCCTTGTGAATAGGAGGAAGAGGGGGATATGATTGAGACATAAACTGGTCTGGTCAGGGGTTATCAGGTAGATATGGAAGAGCTTTTTCATAGAATTGGAGAGGGAAGTAGAATAAGAGGCCATTGCTGGAAACTGTATAGGGAGGTATTGGCTTGTGCAGGGTGTGAGCAGAGGAGTGAGAAGCAGGTTTTCTGCATTGAGGGTGGTTGGTGAGTGGAATGCATTGCCTGAGTGTGTTGTGAATGTGGACACATTGAATCAGTTTAAGACGAAGTTGGATGAGCATTGTATGCAATAGTGAGTACCTCCCATGATCAGTCTCTGACGCCATGGAGGTTGGGTGTTGATAATAATAATAAAAATCCTACATCAAAGCTGTATCCTATTTATAAATTATCAGAGAACAAATTCATATTAATACTTTTAACACAATCGCTGCCACGCTACTTCAGCATAGTCTGTTCCCGTATGCCAAGCAATTTCACTTCAAGGTCAGTACAGTAATCTCGTTGCCGGCAATAAGCATCATACGAGTATACTCGTAGTTGGCTTGTGCAGAGCATTTACTATCTATGAGAATACACGGTTTTGATGCTAGCTCCACAAGCCAAGCATTTTCACTTCTTCAAGGTCAGTACAGTAATCTCGTTGTCGGCGGTAAGCGTCATACGAGTATACTCGTAGTTGGCAGCGAACATGTTAATACAGCAATAGTGGAGGCTTGATCAATAATTTAACATAGCTGCTGTTTTATATTAAGGCTAAGATCCTAGATTAGTATGGTCCTAATTATAATTTATGATGAACTCTTAGAACAAATGGTTATGTTGTTATTATATGTGCCATCCATATTCTGGGGATTTTTAGACCATCATTGTTAAGATTAGAGTGATTGATTAGAATTTTACAGGCCTCTTTGTGCTCATACCATGTTTTGGTGTGATGTAATGAAAAGATTCCTTTCTAGTCAATTCTATGTATAGTATTTAGGGCATGATTGGAAAGCCCAGATTTACCATAGTTATTAAGTTTAATGTGTTATTTATGTTTATTTTTATTTTATTTTTTTTATTGGAATTGCAATTGAATTTGCCAATATAAGGTGCAATGAATACATGCAGCCTTGTGAAGAATTTTATTGATAGCATTTTTGCTGTAGCAAAAATGGAAGGTATTGCTTATCAGCAATACCTTCTAGCATGAATTAAGTTATCACTTTTAATTCATGCTTAAGTGCTTTCACAAGACTACACCTAATAATAAAAAATAAACTAGATTCCAATAAAACTGTAGCCATTCCATGCATTAAAGGGATATCAGATAAAATGAACAGAATAGTACAGAAATATAACCTTAATGCCACTTTTAAACCTCCAAAAAAGGAACTTAAATGCGACACATTAAATCTAATAACTATGGTACATCTGACCTTTCTGATCATTCCCTCTCTAAATACTTTACATAGAATTAACTGGAAAGGCACCTTTCATTACATCATGGCAAAACATGATGTAATGCAAATTTAAAGAGGCTTGTGAAATTCTAATCAACCACTCTAATCTTAACAATAACGATGGTCTAAAAATCCCAAGAATACAGATGGCACGTATTCTACCCACATAACCTTCTGTTCTAAGAGTTCATTAAAAATTATAATTAGGAGTAATCTAGAATCTTAGCCTTGCATAACAAACACCTATGTTAAATTATTGATTAGGCGTCCACTGTTGTGTTATTAAAAGTGTTAATACGAATTTGTTCTCCGACAATGTTATAAATATATCTTTGGTGTAGGTTTTTTTTTTCACTAGAGGTTAAGCCAGTAGAATAAACAGTTGATCAAAATACTGTCACTTTGGCATAATGTTTGAAATGTAATAGAGCTTGTCTTTGTACATACATACTCCAGATAATGACCTTCATATGAAGGTTGAAACATCGAGAAATTAATTATTCTTAACACAGTTCTAGTCTCCATAATTTAACGAAATAAATGCTGATCGCTGTGTAACACTGAAGAAAATGATACTTAATTGTGTGCGTGTGGAATTGGTAGCAGATCGAAAAAAAAACAATCAAACCTTAATAAATGTGGATACATGAAACTTATCAAGATTTGGGAAACAGTACTTCTTAGAACTTCAGGCTTCTGCTGTAACATCTTGCACTTTTTGTGTGGTTCAAGTGCATTATTATTACATGACACCTCCAGGGAGTCTTAAGACTCATTGAGGGAGGGCACCTACTCTACATCTCTCAGTCTCCATCATCATCTACGCCAGCGCCATCTACTGCCTACCGTGACCACTAGTATTTTCACAGACAACCACGAACATCCATGCCCATGACAGGATTCAACCTACAGCCTTTTGGCAGGAGAGCAGACACACTAATCACTCGGCCAACCAGGCCAGTATGGTTGGCCGAGTGGTTAGCATATCTTCTCGCCTGCCAAAAGGCTGCTGGTTTGAATCCCGCCGTGGGCATGGATGTTTGGGATTGTCTATGAAAATACTAGTGGTGGTGGATAGTAGATGGCGTTGGTGTGGATGAGATTGAGTGGTGGAGACGGAGAGATGTAGATTAGGTGCCCTCCCTCAATGAGTCTTGGACTCCCTGGATGTGTCAAATAATAATTATTATTATAATTGCATTGTATGATGCCTGTGATAGATGAAATATTGAAGCCATTAAACCATAATGAGCTTCAGCCAGCACTTAAGTCTAAATACATACATTTGACAGATTGCACATGACAAGTTGGTGTGCAGTCTGGGAAGAATGGGTGGATAGATTGGTTAGATGGATATCAAATTGACTTAGCTTTCTGAACATTAGCAGCAAGTTTAAGGTGGGAGGGGGATGTTAGAAGAGTTATCCACAGGAAACCCCTAGGATTGACAAAGATCAGTTGTTTGCTGATGGTGAAAAGTTGGGGAGGGGTTCTAAAGAGTGATGCTGATCTTCTTCTCCCATAGTCCTAAATGAACCGTTGGGTCATTCATGGTTGGTAGGTGATACTCTTTGCTAGCCTCCTCCAGTCGTCTCGGTCTCTTGTTCTTGATGTCAGTTGACAAAGGGAGGAATTTGTCCATTTGATCCCGGAACAATTCCTTCTAGGGTTTGCTTTGGAATGTCATTAGTCCTCTCCACATGTCCGAACCATTTCATCTGTCTTCTTCTGATGATTGTCAGAATATTTTCCCTTTTTCTCCCATCTATTGAGTCAATCAGTTTTCGGACATTTTCATTGATTTCGTGAGCGGTATAGGGAATTCTCAAAAGTCTTCTGTAAGTTTTCATTTCGAAAGACAGGAGTCTCCTCATCTTCCTTCAATGAAGTCCAGGCCTGACAACCATACAAAAGGATAGAATTCACCAAGGTGTCAATTAGTCTTAGTCTGGTTGTGATTGCTATTCTGTTATCTCCCCACAATGGTTTTAACTTCCGTAGGGCCACGGTTGCCTTAGCAATTCGGTATTTAATGTCTGTTTTTGAACGACCATCTTGACTCAACGTGCTTCCTAGATAAGTGAACTTCTTTACATTCTCAATTTGCTTATTGCCAATTTGTATCTTTAAGAATTCAATGTCTGATTTTGAGGTTATCATTGTTTTTGTTTTCTGTAGGTTTATGTATAATCCATATTTTTTTAATGTTCTGAAAACATGGCTGGTTATCTCTTGTAATTCTTCTTCACTTTCTGCCAGAAGATCGATATCGTCAGTGAAACGTAAGTTATTTATTCTTAGTCCACCAACTACTATTCCAGTGTCATATTCATAAAGAGCTTCATATATGACATATTCCAGAAAATAATTAAAAAGAAGAGAGGACAAGATGCATCCCTGTCTTATGCCCCCCCCCCCTCCCCGTTCTGCCCAGAACGGTTCACTGCTGTAATTTTTAATTTCAATTCTCATATCAGATGAGGAATAAAGAGATTTAATAATCCTAATGATTTTGTTGTCGATATCATAATGTTCTAAAATTTTCCATAATGCCTTGTGCCATATTGAGTCAAAAGCTTTTTGAAGGTCTAAGAAATTGTGACAGATTATTTTGTTATGTTCTATGTATTTTTCACGTAGTATGTGTATTGTAAAAATATGGGTGATTGTACTTCTGGAAACTTGCTTATTCATCTGATAGTCTGCTTTCTATTTTCTTTTCGATTCTTGACAATAGTATTTTTAACAGGATTTTGCTTGGATGACTAATAAGGCTTATTGTTCTATAGTTGCTACATTTATTGCTGTTTCCCTTTTTAAGGATAGATACAAGGACAGAAGTCTGCCAATCAGAAGGCCAAGTCTCTGTGTTCCATACGTCCTGGAATAAATTTAGCAAGGTGTCTATGATGATGTCACCTCCTTTGCGTATCAGTTCCACTGACACCATCACTTCCCGGTGATTTTCCAATTTTTGAGGAGTTAACTGCTGCAATAACTCCTTCTTTTGATATCGGGTAATCTCCTTCCTCCAAACCTCCTGGCAAAATTCCGTCCAAAATATTATCAGTCAGTTGAGGGACCTTTTGAAAAAACTTGGTTGCATAACATTTCCATCTATCGATTATTTTCTGGTTATCCGTGATAGGAGTTCCATCTTCATCTTCTATGCTCCAATTAATTGTGGTAAAAGGTTTAGTTAGCTTATTGATATGATAACTAATAATTAAGGAATTGACAGCGTAGACTAGAAATATAAATTAAATAAACTTTAATATATACTTTCCGATATTTCGGCAAACATCACGTTGCCACCTTCTTGGGAACTTAATACAAAGACAAGTGCACGCAAGTACTACATAATAACAGCAAATGAGAACAGAAGCTAGGAAGCTACCGTTTTCCTAAAGTCCTGATGGTGCCCCCGGCAGGCTATATTGGTAGTTCTTGGCCTTTGGGCTGAAGTTCTTCTGATAAATGTTTCCCAAATTTGGGGCAGTCTCATGCATCCAAATTTGTTGAGGTTTGGCATGTTCCTAAGGGCCGAGGCTGATTCCATGAATAGTCTTTCATATTTGAACTTGCTGCGGTGTATTACTGTGGCTTTCTTCCATCTTATTCTGTGGTGAGTATCCAGAGCGTGGTCTGCAAGCCCAGAGTGGCTGTACTAGTGAAATCGGATGTAATCCTTGTGTTCTGAGATTCTGATATTTGCTGTCCTGCCTGTTTGGCCAAAGTAGGATAATTTACAGCTGCAAGGGACCTGGTATACGCCAGGTAGGTCTAGGGGAAGTGGTTGGTCTTTAGTGGAGCGGATAAGAGATGCCAATTTTCTATATGGTCTGTAACAAGTGGTCAAGTCATGTTTTTATAAAATTTTGTTGATTTTTTCTGAGGTGCCTCGGATGTAGGGAATGGTGATGGATTTAGAGTAATCTTTTTTGTGAAGGGGGGGGTTGTGGATAACTGGTTTAAGTGTTTTTTGGATTCTTTGGGGGGTAGCCGTTGGCTGAGAAAGTATCACGAATGTGATTTAGTTTGGTGGTTAGGGCTTGATCATTTGATCAAATTATTTTTGCCCTGTTGAATAGTGTCTTAATAACTCCATATTGTTGTGTGTGTGTGGGGGGGGATTGTTGGTGAATCTATCTGCCTATATGGGTTTTCTATAAACTGAGAAAACCAAGGTTCCATCAGGTTGGCGGGTGACTAGTGTGTCTAGGAAGGAGAGGTTATTGTTTTTCTCTTTTTCCAGGGTGAACTTGATTCTAGGGTGTTGGTTGTTTAAGTGTGTTAGGAAGGAGAGGAGTGAATCCAGGCCATGTGGCCAAATAGCGAACACATCATCAACGTAGCGAAGTCATATGTGTATACCAGGTCCCTTGCAGCTGTAAATTATCCTACTTTGGCCAAACAGGCAGGACAGCAAATATCAGAATCTCAGAACACAAGGATTACATCCGATTTCACCAGTACAGCCACTCTGGGCTTGCAGACCATGCTCTGGATACTCGCCACAGAATAAGATGGAAGAAAGCCACAGTAATACACCGCAGCAAGTTCAGATATGAAAGACTATTCATGAACATGCCAAACCTCAACAAATTTGGATGCATGAGACTGCCCCAAATTTGGGAAACATTTATCAGAAGAACTTCAGCCCAAAGGCCAAGAACGACCAATATAGCCTGCCGGGGGCACCATCAGGACTTTAGGAAAACGGTAGCTTCCTAGCTTCTGTTCTCATTTGCTGTTATGTAGTACTTGCGTGCACTTGTCTTTGTATTAAGTTTCCAAGAAGATGGCAATGTGACGTTTGCTGAAATATCGGAAAGGATATATTAAAGTTTATTTAATTTATATTTCTAGTCTATGCTGTCAATTCCTTAATTATTAGTTATCATGTCTAACCAGCATATAAGCCTCTCTACAAGAATTAGCTTATTGATATGAAAAGCACTTTTAGAATTATTTTTATTTAAGTCCTCTTCTACATTTTTGCATTCATCCAATATCCATAAGTTTCTAGCATGTTAGATTTCTTTTTTAATAATCTTAGTAATATTTTTATACTGTTCTCTATTATCACCACTATTAATATGAGATTTCAAATATCTTCTTTCGTCGCATAGGCCCAAAATATTGTTGGTTATCCATGGTTTATTTATTTTCCTTTTCTATCCAAGGATTTCTTCAGCTGTCTCAGTTATCTTTTGTGAGAAGTATTTGGTTTTAGATTCGATACTA
The DNA here is from genome assembly GCF_054136105.1 of Typopeltis vanoorti. Taxonomy (NCBI): domain Eukaryota; kingdom Metazoa; phylum Arthropoda; class Arachnida; order Uropygi; family Thelyphonidae; genus Typopeltis; species Typopeltis vanoorti. The sequence goes on along the minus strand of NC_143562.1, from coordinate 27,035,421 downwards.
TTATGTTTCTTGAAGCTTGTGTCAAAAATTTGTTTTAATTTGTATTTATATAGTGTATTTATTTGGGGATCTTTTAATTTTTCTATATTATATCTTTTACGAGTTGATTTTGTAGGTAATCTTTCCCTCATTTTCATATTCACAGTTGTGATGACCATATTGTGGTCGCTGCCAATGTCGGCTCCAGGAAATGATCTGGTTCTTGTGAGGTTGATTGAGTTTTTAAATCTTGTGCTTACAAGGATAAAGTCAATTTGGTTGTGTGTTTTACCATCAGGGGAAGTCCATGTCCATCTTCTGGAAGGTTTATGGGGAAATAGTGTTAGTAATGGTAAGTTCATTTTGTGAGGCAAAATTGATCAATTCAAAACCTCTTTCGTTTGTCTCCCCATAGCCATATGTCTGACAAATGGGAGATAATCCTTGCCGATGTCTGTTCCAATTTTGTCATTCCAATCGCCCTGTACAATCAAAAGGTCTTTTCTATTCACTCTGGTGATTGTTGCATTAAGTTGACCATAAAACTCCTCTACTTCAGAGTCCTCGTGATGTGTGTTTGGGGCATAGACCTGTATGATGGTGATATTGAGTGGCTTTCCTCTCAGGCAGACTAGAGCAATTATGCTATTGATAGGGTTGAATTCCATGACAGAATTTCGTGATGATTTGTGTATCAAAAACCCGACACCTTCCTTTCTGCTGCAGTCACATCCAGAGTAAAATGCAAATGTCCTTCATCTGTTGTTAGTTCTCCTGTTTTGTGCCATCGAATTTCACAAAGTCCCATAACAGTCCATTTATATCTTTTTAGTTCGTGTTGTAGTAATTTGAGTTGACCTGATTGTAATAGAGTCCTAATATTCCAAGTTCCGGTCATTAAATGGTTGCAGAGTCTGAATCTGGATCCAGTTTTTCCATTATTTTTGTCAGTGATAGTGGTAGCGCCAGTCGCTAACTTCGCATTGCCATCCCTGGAGTTGCTACTAAATGGCAACGCGGACCTTGTTGAACCAGGTGACGTCCGAGCCGGCATGGTGTGCTGTGTTAAATCCTTCGCCATGAATGTCTAATGGGCAGTAAATTAAGACAGATGGTGCCAATCTCCTCTTCTGTCTTCACCTGCTAGCATTTAGCTGGGCATAGTGGGATGGCCTTCACGCCTTGGGAGGCCCTACCAGGAGTAATGATACTCCCTCCCAGGTCACTGCCGCGGTGAGGCAGCATAGCAGGACTTGAGGGGGGAGTGCTTTGGATGCTGATCTAGCTAAGTTAATTTAAATTAGGAAGATTTAAAAGGCTTGCATGAATTAGTGGGAGTGCAGAGGCATAAGGCTACATACTGTGTATTGGTGAAACTATACTATAGGTAGATGAGATTTGAGGTATTGGAATAATGATCAACATTGGCCTAAATTTCAGAGGATATGTTGCAAGTGTTTCAAAGACTATACAGTGCATTGCTGTTCTGATAAAGAGTACACTGACAAGCATGTATAAGGAGGTAATTCTGATTTGCATTGTGATGTGGGAACTCAGAGGTGGTTCAGAGACAAATTACTAAAGAAATATCCTGGCACTAAATGGTGGAATAAGAGAGATTGAGGAAGTATTAATTGCAGTTTAGTGGATGAGTAGAAAAAAAATAGATGATATGATAGAAATTTTTTAGTTAGTGACGGGATTTTACCAGATTAAGTCGGAAAGGATTATACATAATAGAAACATGAGAGGGGGTGCCCTGTGAATGTTGTGTAAAAGTGTTAATGAAGAAGGAAGTAAGCAGAATTTTTTACATGGAGTGGTGAACAGAATGTATTGCCCAAATGTGCTGTGAAGAATGAGTTTAAATTTCAGTATGATAATTCTCACTTGCTGAGTGAGACCTTTCATAAGTGAAAGGTCTTCTTGTTATGGTAATAGCATCTACAAGGAAGACTGTCCCAAATTCATGATACACACACCTTAACATGTTTGTATACATGCAAACACATCTGTAATAATCAGAAAAAAAATATACAATTACATTTTTTTTCCTGTCACTAATTGAACATAATTTGCATGAACATACAAATTATTCAAACCTGTTCAGTGCATAGAGCCTGTGTAGCTCAGTGGATGTGGCATTTGCACACCACAGTGCTTAACCGCATGAAGGAAGACTTCTTGGTTTCTAATCTAGTCGGCGACTGGAAGAAATTTTTCTAAGCCTTTTTTAAACCGGTTCCCGAGTTAGTCGATCTCTGGCACGGGCAAGCGAGTTTTTTCTCCCAGAAACTCGGGTTTTTCGTCCCGTAAACTCAAGAAAATCGACCGTAGAACCCACATTATTTCAGACATTAAATATATTGTGTTAGGGTTAGGGACCACGAGATGGCGGCACTTGTTGAGCTGTCTCTCTTCACTGCATGCTGCTTAATTAGTGATAGCTTTGGGCCAGCTATCTCTGATGGGGTACCAGTAGAGATTGAACTGCCCACTCACTCTCCAAAAGTTAGATAGGGCTAAAAACGGCCTCGCCTACTCCCTATATACGGGAATAAAAAGGCGTTAGCTGATTTTTTTTTTTTGTTCAGTGCATTTGGCTTCCTTTATTGATTCTATTCTCCATATGATATTTCTTCTTCGTATACTTTAATTTCTTGGTGTCTACAATATTCTTTGCCTGAATAAATTAGACTATTATAGTCCATCAGGGAAATCTGCTATAGAGTGTTTTGGTTAATCATGCTTTGAATATCTTAACGTCTTTGGATGGCTATAATACTTAAAATAAAATAAATAAATAAATAAGCAAAAAGGTTTTTCTGAGATTGAATCACAGGTGTTCAAAGCATGTCCTGTATTTAGTTATTTCAAGTTTCCCAGCATTTTATTTTAAATCTCAACAAACAGAACATCTGATCCTTAAATGGCATCTTGTGTGTAAAATTGTATTTGAGATAGTCAAAGTTTTTAACTGCCTTTAGTTAGCAGTGCATATAACTATAACCTGATTATATGAAATAAGGCTGTCATAAATCTATATGAAATCATAAGTTTGAAAAAATCATTTGATTTACCAGACCTAATGCATGTAGTTCACAAAATGTTTTTTAATTAATTTGAAACATAACATGTTAACTGATATATAAGTACTGGATTTTTAATATGTGACAATCAAGATTCCTTTTAGTTAAGATAAAAAGCCAAATGGCTAGTTTTCTGGCACCTTAATATAGAAAATAAGTGGATGAACATCCTTTGTTGTTTTATAGCCAGTAAGTGAAACTAAAGATCGATAACTACGATCTATAAGTTTCATGCCGAAAAACTATCAGCAAAGGCAATTCGAAGTAAAGGTGGAGCAAGCTCCCTCACTATTCTTGATATTTTCTCATAATGTAAAACACAGCTCCTAGGAGATGTAATACTGTCATTACATTATGAGGAGAGGTCACTACCCAGACTGGTTTCAACCTTTTTTGAGGTCTCATCAGTGAGTAGGTAGACCTGGAAGATATCAAAGCTTAGTGAAAAGAACTTAGTGAGGGAGCTTGCTCCACCTTTACTTCGAATTGCCTTTGCCAATAGTTTTTCAGCATGAAACTTATAGATCGTAGTTATCGATCTTTAGTTTCACTTACTGGCTATAAAACAACAAAGGATGTTTATCCACTTATTTTCTATATTAAGGTGCCAGAAAATTAGCCATTTGGCTTTTTATCTTAACTAAAATATAATTACACCTTTATGGCATTCGTATAGTGACGGTATGTAAGTTCTTTTCACTAAGCTTTGATATCTTCCAGGTCTACCTACTCGCTGATGAGACCTCTAAAAAGGTTGAAACTGGTCTGGGTAGTGACCTCTCCTCATAATGTAATGACAGTATTACATCTCCTAGGAGCCGTGTTTTACATTATGAGAAAATATCAAGAATAGTGAGGGATCTTGCTCCACCTTTACTTCGAATTGCCTTCGCCAATAGTTTTTCGGCATGAAACTTATAGATCGTAGTTATCGATCTTTAGTTTCACTTACTGGCTATAAAACAACAAAGGATATTTATTCACTTATTTTCTAAATCAAGAATCCTTATCAAGAATTTTTGATTATTTCACTGATTAAAAAAAACATTCTGAACTGTTTGCATAAATCTCAGTTGAATTGCAGTGGAAGTAGTAATTTTTTCCTTTTGGCAAAAAGGTGTATCTAATATTTGAAAAATTAACTTATCTCATCTATTTCTAAATAACAAACATCTGCTCTTAAATTAAACTTAAATGTTATCTTATGAAACAAGTCTTTCAATAACATAAATTAAAGATGCCAAGAAATTATGTTCTTGGTTTAATCCTTTACCCAAGTGTAAGCAAACAAAGTTTGCACCTAAAGTATTTTCAGGACAGGTCAACTTGTATATAGAGGCTAATGACTTCACACCACTTGCATTAGCATCCCATAATGCAAAGCACATCTCCTTGCAGACATGTATGATGCTATGCATTATGAGAAGGGATCACTACCCAGACTGGTTTCAACCTTTATTGAGGTCTCATCAGTGGGAGCCAGACCCAGAGGTGATACCAAGGTTGAAGTAATGCAGAAGTCATATTTCCATACACGAGTAGCCAAAAGGTATCACACCTTATTATTAAAATACTTTGGATTAGAGATAGTTGTTGGAAGTTTTACCACATGGTTATACTATAAATTAAAGATGACAGGAAATTATATTCTTGGTTTAATTCTTGGGTAGTAACCCTTTCCATAAAATATAGCATCATACATGGCCATAAGGATATGTGCTTTGCATGATGGGATATTAAGGCAAGTGATGTGAAGTCTTTAGCCTCTATATATGAGCTAACCTGTCCTGAAAATACTTCAGGTGCAAGTAATCCTTTATAAGTAAAAATTAAGTAATATAATTTCTTATATTAAGTAATAATATAAGAAATTATATTATTAGTGTAATCCTTTACACTTCGGTAAAGGATTACACTAATAATATAATTTCTTGGCATCTTTAATTTATAGTATAAGCAAGTGGAAAAACTTCCATCTTTTAATAACCATGAACACTAAGAACCATAAGCATCTAGTATTCACTCAGGTGCTTATGGTTAGCATTTATTTCTTTTGTTTATACTGAAAATAGTTATAATAATTCATGTTTTCTGATAATAGTTTAAATTCATGTTTTCTGATAATAGTTTAAATTTTCTGTCTTTCTTTAGTTTCACAGTGTATGCAAAACAGCAGCATCCCTGCAGATTGTACAGAAGTAAAATGTAAGTAATATTGGGAATATTTCACATCTGAAATTACTGCATGAGAGTTCAAATTTTATTCTATATTTTTAAATATGAAATAGGAATGTGTTAATCGATCACTTGCAATAATCTAGTTGAACTGAAGGATGTGTGTTCCAGGAAACAAACTTATTTATGTGTAGGTCTCACAGAAGGTTATTTTAAGGAAAAAGTGGAAAAATTCTTTCAGTCATTAGAACAGATAGCTGACATAAAGAATGAGAAAAAGTGGTTCTCATTGGAGATCTAAACAGCAGAGTAGGGAATGAATCCCAACAGGCATATAGGTTTTGGGAAAACTTAAGAGAAAAGGGTAAAGCTGATAATAATGGTAACTATTTGTTGGATTTCTGCTCATGATGTAGCGTAATCTCGGTGAATAATATCTATTTTCAGATTATATTCTGAGGCTTTAAGAACAACTGTGGCATTACCCTTATCAGTTCTGGTGATGACAATACTTTTTTTTCTTTCCGTAATTTTCTGAAGGCAGAGAGTTGTCTGGAAGATAAATTAATTTTTGCAGGTGATGACTGGGAGAGGATGTTAGCTACGTCAAGTCTGCTGTTTTTGGAGCTAAGTGACAGATTCCGCGTTCGATGTTGTACATAATATCCAATACCAGAACTTCTTTAGGTGCGACAGCAAAATTGTGTCCGAGGCTTAGGGCACTAACGTCATCTTTGCTGAGTCTTTTAGATTGACACTATGGAGCTGTTGAACTTGAGGTAGCAGTTTAGATTTACAAATGTTATTAAACTTTTTGATGTGCTTATTTTTTATTTTTTTGGAATTCTTTCTGAGAGGAAGCTTCTGAGATGCCAAAGAAAATGGACCAAAGTTCAGGATTGAGTGTAGCAGAGAGCTCTGATTTGTAACGAGCCAATGGCGGCGTTTGTTGTAGTGAGACTGGCACAAGTTGTGGTAATCTGCTCTCGTAATAGTGCCAGATAGCAGATTACCACAACTCGCAGTAATCTGCTATCTGGTCTATATCCAAGAATCTAGTTTACGATGGAAAAGGAAAATAACAATAGTTTACCCTTTCTAGACACCTTTATTAACACATTAACACACCTTCCTAATGGTAGCCTTTCTTTCTCTGTATAGAGAAAACCTACTCATACAGGCAGATACATTCACAAACTCTCCCACCACCACTCCTCTTAGCAATATGGCATTATTAAAACTCTTACCAATAGAGCCAACAATCTTTTGTTCCAGTGAAACTGCCCTTTGAACCGAACTCAAACACATACACAACACCTTCCTTTCCAGTAGTGACTACAGAATTAAAAATTAATTATCAAGTCTTTCCCCATTCTCCGACCATCTCTTCAGAAGGACTTCAGAAATGCTATCACCATACCTTACATCCGTGGTACATCAGAAAAAATAGCCAGATCATTAAAAAAATTACAACCTCCCAGCTTTTAAACACCACCGCAAACTTGCTACCCTTATCCGCTCCACCAAAGACCAGCTCCCTCCTCTCTCTCAGTGCCTGAAGTACCTTGTGCCTGTAAACTGGCTTACTTCAGGCAGATCAGCAACCATCCGGTTAGAAGAACACAAGTCATACATCTACAATCACGATTATGGTCAATCTGGCGTTGTAGACCATTTTGGATACAACCCACAGGATCTCCTGGAAAAAAACCACCATGCTCCACCATAGTAAATTCAAAAAAGAAAGACTATTCTTTGAATCTGCATCTGCACTCAAAAATCAATCAAATTTAAACAAATATGGTTGCATTAAACTTCCCAAAATTTGGGAAACATTAATTATCAGAGATCCCTCTTTACATCCCAGGCTACCTGCAAATGCCTATAGAGGGTGCACCACCTAGATAGGACTTTGGTTTCACTTCCTATTGTATTATTTTTGTGTGTGTGTGTGTTGTTACAAAAAGTTTTTTTGTAATCCCTGAAGATGTCTCTGTGATTGAGACAAAATATTGGAAGTATTAAAATTAGTTTTAATACTTCCAATGTGAATTCTTCACAGCACTTAAGCCTCACCACACGGATCCTTAGAGGTGCTGAATATGTTTTTTAATTTTAAAGGTGGTTTAAAAATGGCATTAAGATTATAATCATGTAGGATTTTATTGATTTTTTTCTGATAACCCTTTAATGTAACCCTTCTGATAACTCTTTTGTGGGGCTTAAAAATCTGAAGAATTTGGATGGCACACTCTCAGCCCACTTAGTTTCCAGTAAACCCTGACTTTAGGACTAAGCAATTTTTCATTTTTATTGGCTACTATCCAGACCAGTTGCAATTTATATGTATACTCATATGAGTAATTTTATTTTCTGTTTATTTATCTATTATTTTATACATGAACATGTTACTCTCCAGCTTAATTAACTTTGTAACCAAATAGATGATAATAATAACAGGACTCTAGCTTTAATGTAGTGATGTTTTTTTTTTTTAACACTAGATGTCAGTAAATAGTTTTAACGGTTGATTAGTAACTTTAGCATGCCATGTAGATTGTAGGGCAGCTTGTTCTTTGTATATATACATATACTCCAGAAGATGACCTTAATGTGAAGGTCGAAATGTCGAGTGTATATATTTTGGTTTATATTAAACTAAAGTTTTACTCTAACACGGTAGTTGTATCCATAATTTTTTCGTAACATATTCTGATCACCGTGTAAGCATGACTAGAGTCTTATTATTATTATCATCTATTAGGTTACAAAATTAAATTTGGATGGAGAGCAACATGTTTATATATGATTATACATATAAGTTTCAACCAATTGGTATGGAATAGTTTCCAATAAAAGCTGAAAATTGCTTAAGGTCCTAAAGTATGCTGGAAACTAAGTAGGCCGAATGTGCCATCCAAGTTCTTGGAATTTTCATGCCACCATTATTTTTGAGATTAGGGTGGTTAATCAGAATTTCACAGGCTTCTTTAAATTTTCTTCCCTACCAGGTTTTTGTATGATGTAAAGAGCAGGTACTTTTCCAGTCAATTTGATATAGTGTGTTGAGAGCATGATCTGAGAGGCCTGCTTCACCAAAATTGTTATATTTAATGTGTCTTTTGTGTTCTTTTTTATGTACGTCCAGTTTCACCAATATAAGGTAAGTTACAATGGCAGTAGATACAATAAACTCCAGGATGTGCCAATGGGAGGAGAGGATCCTTAGAGGAGTTGAATATGTTTTTTTTAATTTTATAGGTCTTTTAAAAGTGGCATTAAGATTATAATGGTGTAAGATTCTATTGATTTTTTTTATAACCCTTTAATATATGGGATGACTGGTTTTACTGTAATCTATATTCTTTTTTGATGAAGAACTTTATTAATGGTATTTTTGTTATAGCTATTATTTATAAACGTGTTGCTAATAATCTTTAATTTTTGTTTAAGAGCTTGTTCACTAGAGCAAGTTATTATAGCTCTGTTTTTAAAGGTGTTAATGACTCCAAATTTTTGCAACTGGTTATGATATTGCTGTAAACCATGAAGGATAGACTGCCTGATGGAATTCATGTGACCAGTGTATCCTGGAATGGGAGCGATTTCCGATTTTCAATTTCAAAAACTGGATCTGTGGCATGTACTTCATAATTGCAGTGAGCTTTATTCTTTCTATCCTTCATGTTAAACTCTACTCAATAAATCGATTTGGGTGTATCACAAAATATGAAACATCTGGAAAGTGTCATACCTGACACTTTTCAATTAGATATGAGTGGAGGTGGTTAAGGAATGTGTTTAAAGTTTGTCGACCGTGTGGCCAGATAACGAAAATGTCGTCAACAGTGTCTAAGCCACACTGTAGGTTTTAGTGTAAAGGAATCAAGAGCACTTTGCTCAAAAGCTTCCATATAAAAGTTAGCAATTGGGGGGAATAGTGGTGAGCCCATGGGCGTACCTTCTTTTTGTAGGTAAAAATTATTTTGCCACACGAAGTAACTGGAATGTAGTATGTGGACAAAGAGGGCCATAATGTCGGGCGGAAATTTCTTCTGTAGGAGAAGAATTGTGTCACTGATTGGGACATTTGTGAAAAGGGCAGAAATGTCAAAGCTGACTAATAAATCATCTTTGCCAAGTGTTATGTTTTTAATTTTGTTCATGAAATGTTGTGTGTTTTTTGTATAGGAGGGGAAATGACCATCAACTCCTTGTGTTGATGCTAATTTCTTGGCCAGGTGATAATTAGGGCTGTCTATTCCTTCAACTATCGGCTGAAGCGGAACATTTTGTTTGTGTACTTTAGGAACACCATATATTCTGGGAGAATGAGTGTAATGGGGGTATGAGTTTTTTAACAGTATCTGACGGCCAAGAAGTGACTGACTTGAGTCATAGTTTACAGTTTGCAATTACAAGTGGATAGGTGCTGTTATCAGAGACTAGTTGATTCATCTAATGGATGTAAGTTGATCTGTCAAGGATGACAGTAGCATTACCTTTGTCTGATTTATTATAATTATATCTTGATTAGCTTTTAATGACTTCATTGCTGCTAGTTCTGTTTTTGTAAGATTGCTATATAAGGTTTTCTTACTATTTAGAACATTACTGGTTTCTAAATGAATTTTATCAACTATATTAATAGGAAGAGACTTAATGCCGCTTTCTATGTGGTATATAAAATTCAGTTTATTAACAGTTCTAGGTGCTACTGCAAAGTTAAGGCCTTTATCAAGTAATGCAAGTTGACTGTTATGTAAGGTGTTGCTTGATAAGTTGATCACATGACTATTGCTTGCAGGTGGATCGCTCCTTGTCTCACTTGTTTGTTGTTCACTGTTGAAGTTGTTTAGAGATGCCACACCTTAAACAACGGTCGCATACAATTTACTATTGAAATTGAAAATCAGAATTCGCTCCAGTTCCTGGATATACTGGTCACACGTCTTCCATCAGGAAGTCTATCCTTAGTGATTTACAGCAAACCAACACATATTGGCCAATATATACATGCTAACTCATATCATCACCAGTCACAAAAATTTGGAGTCATTAATACCCCAAAAAAACAGGCTTCTCAGATCACACTTTCAACACCTACAAATTGATTGGAAAAGTACCTGCTCTTTACATCATACAAAAACCTGGTATGAAAGAAAATTTAATGAAGCCTGTGAAATTCTGATTAACCACTCTAATCTCAACAATAATGGTGGCATAAAAATTCCAAGAACTTGGATGGCACATTCGGCCTACGTTCCTATCATACTTTAGGACTTTAAGCAATTTTCAGCTTTTATTGGAAACTATTCCATACCAATTGGTTGAAATTTATATGTATAATCATATATAAACATGTTGCTCTCCAGCCCAATTTAATTTTGTAACCTAATAGATGATAATAATAGGACTCTAGCTTTGATGTAATAAAGAGTTTTTCCCCCCTTCACCAGTGGTCAGGCCAATAATTGTTGTGACGGTTGGTCAATAACTTTAGCAAACCATGTAGATTGTAGTGCAGTTTGTTTCTTTGTCTATGTGTTTATGCTCCAGAATTCCTGGGATTATTGACCTTGATATGAGGGTCGAAACATTGAGTGTTCATGTTGGTTTATATTAAACTAAAGTTTTGCTCTAACACGGTAGTTGTCTCCATAATTTTTGATAATGTACTCTGAAGAAGACATTGATTCAGCTAGGAAGGTATTTGATGAAGTTGTCTGCAAGGATAGAAAAATAAGAACCCCATGGTGAACACATGAAGTTAAAGAAGCAGTCCTGGAAAAGAAAAAAAATTATATCAATAGTTCCTAGCAAAATGTCAGCAGATGCCCTAAAAGAATACAGAGAAAAATACAAGAGCTAAATAAAAGTCATGGGAAGATTTTGGTAAGAATATAGAATATATCGTGAAGGCAGCAAAATGTTCCTGGGATTATTGAAAAAGATCAGACTGAGGAAAGAGTACTCTTAAAAGAATTAGATGATAAATATGGCATGAAAGCTGAAAATAAGGATATCCTAGATGTCTGGAGTAATTAATTTGAAAGACTGACCAAAAACAGTGACAGAATTTTACTAGACAATTTTCAAGAGGAGTGCATATTAATACTTGAAGTAGAAAAAGCCATCAAAAACTTGAAATGTGGAAAGGCAGCTGGAGTATTTCTGGTATTCAACCAGAAATCCTTACGTATGGGGGTATAAAAGTTACTCTATATGCAGTGGCTATGCTGCATATAGAGGATCTGATCAGAAAGTCAAATTCCAGATGATGGAGTAAAGCTCTAATACAGGGTCTTCAACACATGGGCTGCAGAGCTCTTTGCCATGGCTCGCCGGCCATTTTGAAAAAATAACTACTTAACATTAAAATGCGATTAAATAAATAATAATTTCAATGAAGCCTGTGGGCCACTAATCTATACTGCAGTATTTAGAATTGTAAGATGCTTTCCAGATTCACAAGGAACGCTGTGCATTTGATACTTTACATAAAATCCTATAAAAAATAAATATTAAATAGACAAAATAGATGCTTCTTCAGCCATCTACCAGTGCCAAGCGGTACCTAAGTACTAGTACTAACGTCACAGTGCACTGTCTAGTGCCTTCCAGATACATCGCGAAGGTTCTCGATACTTCGTTATTTTCATATAAATACAAGAGGATCTCGTACACAGTCAGTCTTGAACAGTGTGATATTCGTGTATAAGCACACGCAGGTTTGTCGTGACAAACCTGTGTGTCTTATTCAATGTGACAGAAGAGCCATAGCCTATTGTGGTTTTATATTGCCAGACTTTTTTAATTAGTGAGACAAATTTAGTGGATAATAACTGTTACACAATGCCATTTTGGATCATTTTTTGGGTTCACCTTCCATCACTATGGCGTCTACAAGTAAAAAGCGTAAATCAGGTGATTCTTATCAGGTAAAATTGCTAAAAAATCAAAAGCCTTCTTGGACGGCAAGTTTGCGAAAAAGTGTCTCATCACTGCTGGGGTAACTGTAGCACGCCGTGTCGAAGAACTTGCCAATGACATTGAAGGAACTTTAAAAAACATGGTCATCTGAATTTACATCATATTCACTCGCTTTAGATGAGAGCACAGATGTGAAGGATACAGCACAACTGGTCCGTGGCATTGATCAACAATTCAATGTGACAGAAGAACTGCTAGCGCTCGTACCTATGAAGACAGAAGGCACTGATATTCTTGAAGTCGCCAAGAAAACGCTCCAGTGTTTCGACTTCAGCTTAACCAACCTCGAGAGTGTGGTAACTGATGGTGCCCCCTGCTATGGTGGGAAAGAATGAAGGGTTTATTGCGATGCTACGGAAAGAACTGGAACTAGAAGGAAAAGATTTCCTTTGTTACCACTGTTTAATCCACCAGGAGAATTGTGTGCAAAAACTATTGGATTTGAGAATGTCATGAAAGTTATTGTAACTGTCGTCAACATTATTAGGGCAAGAGGATTGAATCATCATCAATTCCAAGAGTTTTTGACCCAAGAGTTCGAAGTGGATCATGCTGATGTGGTTTATTATAGTGATGTGTGTTGGTTGAGCAGAGGGAAAGTTCTTAAGAGTCTTTGATTTAAAGAGCGAAATACAGCAGTTCATGCAAACCAAGAGGAATCTGATTGTGGAATTTAATGATCTGAAGTGGATGACAGACTTTGCCTTTGTGACCGACATCTCGTTGCATATGAATAATCTAAATTCGTGGCTACAATCCAAAGATCAACTGGTGCACACTCCGTTTGATCACATCAAAGCTGTTGTGGCCAAGCTCAAACTTTGGGAAGCACAACTCGCAAAAAAAGACGACTCATTTTCAACTTCTCGCTGAGTCTAACTGTTCATCTCTTGATGGACGAATATGCTACAAAATTAGTCATGTTACGAAGCGAGTTCGAAGAGAGATTTAGTGATTTTCGTAACCAACAGTCTTCTTTAGATTTATTTTCAATGCCATTCAGTGTCAATGCTGCCAAAATGCCAGGCTCAGTACAGCTACTTTAACTCCAAAACAACTCTTCTTTGAGAGAAAAATTATTCAATGTGCCCTTGCTAACATTTTATAAAGACTACATTTCTGAGGACGCATACTTTGCTGGGATGCTTTGAAGATGTGTGCTTTGTTAGGAAGCACATACTTATGTGAGCAGTTTTTCTCCAGAATGAATCATGTGAAGACCAAGACAAGAACTCAGATTATGGACCAACATCTCGAGACTACTCTGTGCATAGCGACTTCCAACATTGACAAGCTGGTCAAGGAAAAACATTTCCAAGTTGCCCATTGACATTGTGAAAAATGAATGCTTTCTTCATTAAATTATCTTTTTTTTAAGTATTGATTGTATTTACTTATCATGAACCTGCTCCTACCTACACTCTTAAAGCTGAGTTTGTTTATTTTTATAGGATTTTATGTAAAAGTATCAAATGCACAGCATTCCTTGTGAATCTAGAAAGCATAAAAATATCAAATGCACAGCGTTCCTTGTGAATCTGGAAAGCATCTTACAATTCTAAATACCGTAGCATAGCTTAGTGATCCATGGGCTTCAATGAAATTTTTAATGCTTCCTGCACTGTCTGAAAGGTTGAAGATCGCCGCTGTAATAGTTCTCATGTATTAAAAAGAAAAAAAAAAAAGAGAATAAAGCTGAATGTTGGAATTACAGAGGAATTTCTTTACTAAGTGTTCCAGGTAAGATTTTATGCAGTCATACTTGAAAAGAGGTTAAGAAGATTGTGTAAGAGAAACTGGGAGAAGAACAATCTAGGTTCAGGCCAAATAGAGGTTGTCAAGATCAGATTTTCACTCTATGACAAATGACTGAGAAATCATGGGAATATGACAAGGATCTATAAGATTTTGTAGATCTAGCAAAGGCATACAATAAAGTGCCCAGAGAAAAGTTTTTCAAAATACTACAATTATATGGGATTAATGGAACATTATACAGAACAATACATAATCTATGTAAGTTGTCAGTCAGCAGTTAGAATTCAAGGTAATACAGGAATGTGGTTTGATGTAAAATAATGAGTAAAACAAGGATGCACATTATCTCCACTCTTATTCTTCATTTTTAGGATTGCATTATGGAAGAAAGTGGCATTAAGCCCAATATTAGAATTGGATATGTCAAACTTAGTTCTTTGCTTTATGCAGATGATGTTCTCCTAAACATATCTAGTGGGTCTGCAGAATTCTGCATTCTGAATGGAGATCCTATAGAACAAGTAAAATATTTCTGCTATTTAGGCACAGTTTTTAGTGAAGATGGCACATTAAATCTGGAAATAGTCAACAGAATAAGGAAAGCTCGTATTTTGGGTAACCAAAATACAAGTGAATAAATTTATATGAAAATTAGCCAAAACACTAAACTAGCAGGATGCAAGACAGTGTTCAAACCAGTTTTAAGTTATGGATCTGAAAGTTTGGTTAGAAATAAATTGCTTGATTAAAGACTAGATACCACAGTCTTTGATCAAGAAAAATTTGAAGGGGGAGGAATGAACTGAAGGCATCAATGGCAGAATCATATTAAAAATGGAGCTATTAAGAAGGAACTTGACATTTATTAGCATTTAAGAATGTGTCAGCAGAGCTAATTGAAGGTGGTATGGCCACTTTTTAAATAGAATGGGTGAGGAAAGGTTAGCAAAACAGGTGTTTGAAGCCAAGGTGGCCGGAAAGGGACCCAGAGTGCTCACAAGTAATACTCATTTTGAGGCAAATTGTTGATAGGAGATTAATAATGTAAACTTAATAATGTAGTGCTGTCATTGTAACCTGAACACCTCTCGAATATACATATAAGAAAATTGATGATGATGATAATGAATTACTAATTGTTTATAGTTGTATTATACATGTTATGTGAGAAAATTTGCCAGTCAAGCAAAGAACATTCAAGGGAATTCTTCTGTTATGTTGCAAGCAAGGAGAAGAATAATTACTTAAAGTGACAATGGCTGGTGGTTACGATGATAGGATGACCAGGCAAATGTAGTGGAATTATTTAATGAACACTTTGTGAGTACATCATACTAAAATTATGTATGCTATGCATCACCTAGAAGGTAGGCAAACAATAGAAGGATTAAACTTGAAAAAATCAGATGTATTAAGTATTGATTAGGCTAGATCTTAAGGCTATAAGAATAGATGACATATATCAACACAATTTCAGGAAATGTGCAAACAGTTATGCTCAAAACTTGGTCTATATCAGTGGGAAGGATTGCCAAGGAGTGCAGAGAAGAGAAAATATGCCACTGTATAAGCATTGTTTGACAAAATTTCCAGTTATAGATCAGTATGTATATTTGCAGTTGTGGTTAATATATCTTAGAGGTTGGTTAGGGAATAGAATAGAGAGGATTGAGTTGTTGGACATAGGATTCTCTGAGATGGTCAATATTAATTTGTCAAGGAAAGGTGTTACTTGCATTACCTTATAAAATGCACTCCACTTAAGGTGATGGATGTGAGAATGGACTTTGTACATATGGTAATCTATGAAATGCCTTTGCAATCTGGGGAGGAACCAATTCAGAGAACCAATCTCCAATTGGTTCTCTGAATGACAGCAAATTGTGCATGGTGAGTAAGTCTTGGAAAAATAAAGGTAACTGGTGGTCTACCACAAGGTTCTGCTCTTGAGGGCTCACCTTTTTTTTACATATTAAACTTATTTATTAAATATTTCACGTGAATATATAGTTCTTTGGTTGTTTGCTGATGCAAAATTGGAGTTAATTCTAAGAAGTGATGCTCATGTTACCTCCCTTTAGGAACATTTAAATACGCTTAACATGTGAAAGGGAGTTGCAATTTTAATGTTTCTAGGTATAACATTAAAGCACAAACTTTGGAGTGTAGAGATATAAGTGTATAATATACTGCACGAAGTGGATGAAATTAGATATTTGGTCAACAGTTACAAGAAGTTCAGAGGGCTTGCAAGTGTTGAAATTTGACACTGATAAATATATAAGGAGGTGGTTGTGCCACTTTATAAAAGCATCAATCAGACAACAGATTTGAGTCTGGATACCTTCTCCAGTATCCAGACTCAAATGTTCTATATGGTGAGAAGGGGGGGGGGGGGGAATATAAATTGCAGAGTTTGGATAGACAGGAAAGAGATGCAATAATGACATTTAAATTAGTTAGGGGGATTTTACTAGATTAATACAAAAGGAATTATATGTGGTGGAAAGTGAGAAGTAGAGAATAGGACAATTCTTTAAACATATAATAGTTGGCGAGAGAAATGTGTTGTGAATGATAGGAGTATGAATGAGTTTAAGGTTTAGTACAGGTTGCTCTGTAAATGGTGTCACTATTACTTGTTATTTATATTTATTCCTTTCTTTTTCTCACTATTCCTTGTTACTATTACGTACTTAGTTTATCTACCTTTCGCACTACGAGTTTTATGCCTATGGATACTAGAAAATTTATTTCATAAGACTGTGCACCAGTATCTTTTAATTGGCATAAAACTCAGTAATACGGCCAGTTGATTTCTCTCTCTCTCTCTTTCTCCAACACAAATACCTTCAGCAAAACTTTACACAAACAGTCGTGGTCTATTTGCACTTAACTATACGCTTCGGCTATCTTACTTGGTTTCCCGCTCTTAAGTTCGTGTTTATTTAGGAGACAGTGCATTGTAAAATAAACAATCGGGTGGCACTCTATTGACACATAATTAAAACACATTTATTTACATAAAAAAACAAAGTACATTAAATAAGCGATAGGGAAGTTACTCTCTCTCTCTCTACCTATTCTTATATACCTTTGGTATAAAGAAACAAACTTTCCCATTTCAATATTAAATGACTATTCAATATAATTACTCTGTTACTTCTGCTAGATTAGCTAGCTAGCAATTTATATTCATGTTCAAATCAGAGTACTCTTTTATAGATATTTCTTATTACTATTTCTTATCAGTCCATCTATGACATATCTCTTAGATTACAGAAGAAATGTACATTAAAGGATGTAATACACTTACAGAGGCTCTTTGTCACGACACCTTCCAAAAGTCCTGCATCAAAGTCACTATGGTTTTTCTTTCATCTCAGGCCTTAGGTTTCTGTCCAGAGAGTCTTGTTTAAAGTGGTGTTTCATCGGAATATTCAGTGGGTCTTGGACTGCAATCTTCCCGGTATTCAAAAGCTCAGGCAAGAAGTTTCAGCATACAGACTTGAAGATCACTCTGTGGCTTTTGGCTTTGGTTGACTTCCCGCAGCACTAGGACATCCGACCGGCACTTGCCTTCGCTGTTCTCCCAATTTTTCCTCTGGCATGGGTTCACCGTGAAGTCTGTTTTTCTTGGTCCGACTGCTTCTGGTTCTTCACCGACTGCCCCTGGCTCTCTTCAATTACAGCGCCTCTGCTCTCTCTGCAACTGGATCTCGGTTCTCCTCTGTCGGCAACTGGACCTGGACTCTCTTCATGATGATCGGCTCAGCCCCCCTTTATTTTTGCCTTCTCGGGACCTTGCACCAAGGGTTGTAAACACTGAAGAAATCGGTAGTTCTCCTTGATCTTTTTGTTAAGGCTGATCCGTTCTTTTATCTCCTCTGTGCACTCTTTTCATCTTGTCTTGTCGGGCAGCGGAAACTTCTCTGAAACTAGCGGATCTCTTTGATACCAACTTTGAAGATGTTCATGCGCAGAGCTCACAAACAACTTTCTAACACACTTAATCATAAACAACTTTTTTGTACTCTTATACATAGCTATTATACAAAACTTCAGATGGCAAAGCATTGCCTTTGTTTTTGACATTCTAGAAACTTTAGTTAAAAACAGTAAATACAATCAATTCCCATAGGGTTATTTACATCAAAAATTAACATAATATACATAGAGACAAACGAAGTTAATTTTGTACAGTTTGGGACTTGACCTCTGTAAAAATCGATGTAAAGCGCTTTGGTATTTCTAAGCTACATAGAGTTTTACAGCTCATTGAGTGAGACCTCACCTCCCAGAATATTTTGACTTCACAAATTTTTTTATATATAATCTTTAAACACTGTTAATTTTTGCACAGTTCAAAAACAAATAAGACACAGAAGAACTGTTACTAATGCATAATTAGCTGCAAACTAGAAATTACATAAATTAAAGATCTTGGCTGCTATCACCATAATTACTTTCAATCTGTGATCATGTTATAATAGGGGATATTAACGTGAGTTCTGTACTTTATGCATGTTATCCTGTTAAATTTGCAACATACATTTAGAATCTTTAGCTGAATTAAATAATTGCTCTGACAAATTTGGTATGAAAATAATCAAATTAAAATATATATTGATCTTTAATTGACCATGATTTATAAACATCTAATGGCAACAAGTTTTTTTTCTCTTACCATTATAAGCCCTGAAGAAGTCGGACAGCCCTGTTGGCGAAACTCGTTCGCATTAGATGTTTATAAATCATGGTCAATTAAAGATCAACATATATTTCATTTAAATTATGCTTGAATGACCAATTGTTATGAAAATCATATCTGTCTATAAAATATGCAAGCAAAAAAAAAAAAAAATCTTTATTCTCTGTAGTGAACCTGAGAAAGGTCATATTTTAATATAAAGATTTCCTGAAACTAGGTTTCATGTTGCTCCTCATATCAACAGGGTAGCTGCATTATGTAATAATGCAGCTACCCTGTATCTCCAACCAGAGGCTAAGTTAAATGACTAATATAAAGTAGTTTATACTAAAAGAGTAATTAAAAGACATACCTGACTGTTTTATATTTTTAGAAGGTAAGGTTGATAAAATATTTTCAGTCAAACTTGATTGGGCTGAGAACATGTGGTAAGAGAATTGTGTTGAGGCAAAATTAAATGATGCTTGTAAACAAAGAAAGTGAATGGATGATAGATTTTGAAAATCTAAAATTTTGAAAATTAATTTTAAGGAACAAAAGCTAATAAAATATGTACAGGGCCAGCAACATTACAGTAGTGCTTGTTGTTTCATGGGAATCATAGTTAGATGATAAACAGCATAAAACTTGCGCTTTAGTTATTTAAGGCACAAATTTTAATGTTGAGAAGCCAGTTGAATGAAATCTCAGGAATGAGATGAATCATCCAGTAGTCCAAGCTAGCAGTATGATGAATGCTCAATTCAAACCATTAATGTATGGATCTCATAGTTTGGGTGGGGGGGGGGTATCAAAAGCTGGAGCTTATAGATATGACAGGTCTTGGGGAGAAAAACAACTTAGAAAATAAACCGCAACATAAATGGCAGAACAATATTAAAAGATGTAAAACGAATTTATCTTACATATATAGTTAGATGATAATAAAGGATTGAATGTGTGTAGAAAATGTAGGGAGAATGAGGAATTGAAGTGTATTTCGGATCGTGAGTGTGATAATTTTGTCAAACTTCAGAATGAAGAAAATAGCGATATGACAAGAAACGGCAAGGTTGTACATGAGAATTATGAGAGTGCGAATGTAGAAAGTGTGAATGATAGTATTAATGGTTTCTCAGAGAATAAAAAAAAGATGGGATAGATGCATTGAGTGAGATCGCGTTGTTGAATGGTGCGATAGAAAGGGCAAAACAGCAGCTAGAGTGCATGAACAAAAGTCGACTGAATGAACCAACCAGTAATAAAAGGTATGACAGGAAAAATAAGCGTATGAATGTGAACATGAACAAAATGAAGGATAGAGTGCTGTATGGAGACTCGTTAGTGCGAGGTGTGTTAGTAGAGGATTTGACAAAATCGTACCAACCTGGTGCGACCATAAAGGATGTAACTGAGTCTATTAAAGAGCAAAAGGAAAGGGTGAAAGAAATGATTGTTGTGGCAGGTACGAATGATTTGAAAGGAGATAAAATGGAAATGATAGAAGACCTGAATGAATTGTTTGAGGTAGCAAAAGAAAAGAGTGAGAGAGTTAGAATGATTAGTCTTTTGCCACGGTATGACAGTGAAATGTTTAAAAGGAGGGCCATAATTGCGAATGACTTTATGCGTGGGTTATGTATGACGAGTGGTGTGGAATTTGTGGACGTGTGGAGTGAGTTTGATGGGCGAAAGGATCTATATAAGATGGATGGCCTGCATTTGAATGGTTATGGTGTAAGAAGACTTGAGAGAGTGTTGCTGAATGTAGTGGATGTGCAAATTCAGGGAAACTAGATTTGTTAAGGGGGGGGGGAGTAGATATACAGTCCTTAGGGAGGCAGTTGAATGTAAGAATGAATATAATATGCTAGAGCAAATAAGGACAACAAACCAGAGTGGGATAGTTAATATAAGGCATCAAGGTAGGGTTGGGGCTAATGGGGGTCTTAAATTCATGTACACTAATACTAGGAGTATCAGAAACAAGAAGGAAGAGTTTTTGGCCATGGTTGGCACTTCCAGACCACAGGTTATTGGTATTAGTGAAACATGGCTGACTGTAGATGATATAGCTAGTGGGATTGAATGTGATGGGTATAGTGTGTTCAGGAATGACAGAGAGAATAAAATGGGGGGAGGAGTATTGTTGATGATAGCTGATGAGCTACAGCCAAGGAGAATAGAAGTTGAATTGCAGGATAGAGAAAAGAGCACATTTGAGGCCATTTGGTGTGAGATTGTGGCTAGCAGAACTAAATATACAATTGGGTGCTGCTATAGACCAGGTGATGGAAAAGATGGTGGTGACAGTATGCACAAGCAAATAGAAGAAATGAGTGGAAGGAGGGTGATTATTATGGGAGATTTCAACTACGGTCGCATTGATTGGAGTGAGGAGAGGACATATGGGAGGAAGGAATTGGATTTTATGCGGTTATTAAGGGATAACTATCTGCGACAGCATGTAATGGAAAATACTAGGGGTCAGAGAGTGCTTGACCTAGTAATTACATCTGAGGATTTGGCTGTAACAAATATGACCACATTGCCACCAATCGGTGAGAGTGATCATAGGGTCTTGACTTGGGAGGTGGCTAAAGGTGTAGAATTTTCTAAGACAGGGTACATATGGAATTATCGGGCAGGAAAGTATGACAAGCTTAGGAGTTTGATTGGCTCAGTGCCATGGCATGTACAACTGCAAGGACTAGAAGTTGATAGTGCATGGGAGGTAGTTAGGAAGTGCTTGCATGTAGCAATGGCTGACTGTATACCTAGAGTCTGAATAATAAATCAAGTAGGGGTTAAATGGATGAATAACACCATTAAGCTTGAGCTGCAAAAAAAGAAACAACTATGGAGGGAATTTAAGGAGAAAGGTGACTGGCAGGCACATGCATGAACGGTATAAAGCGCAGGCCAGAAGGGTGAAGAGTGTGGTAAGAAAAGCAAAAAAAGGATTACGAAAGAACATTGGCCATGCAGGCTAAAGAGAATCCTAAACAGTTTTTTAGATATGTAGCAAGTAAAAGGAAAAATGTACATGGCAGAATGATTTTAAAGAATGCCGATGGTAGGGAGGTAACTGAATCAGTTGAGATAGCTGAGTTACTGAGTGAGCACTTTGCAAGAATATATCATCCAGGTGGTGACATTGCAGAAACGAATAAACCAGTAGATTATACAGGAATTGTGGTGAATGAAGTGGAGGTGAGTAGTCTATTGCATAACCTCAATGTCAATACATCTGTGGGATTGGATGGTATACCAGCTCGTGTAGTACGAGAAGCAGCTAAAGAATTGTCAGTACCCTTGACATTTTTGTTTAATTTGAGTCTCGGGTCCGGGTTAGTCCCGAGCGGGTGGAAGGAGGGGAAAATAGTTCCACTGCATAAAGGTGGTTCCAAGACTGCTGTTGTAAATTACCGACCGATTAGCATATCAGGAATCATTGTCAAGGTCTTAGAGAAATTAGTGAAGAAAATAATACAGGATTGGATAGATGAAAATGGGATATTATATGGGGGACAACATGGTTTTGTGAAGGGTAGATCATGCCTCAGTAACTTGCTCACGTTTTATAACACAGTGACGGCTGAACTGGATAGGGGTAATGGGTTTACAGTGATACTACTGGACCTTGCCAAGGCCTTTGACAGGATACCACATGGAACCCTAATCAGTAAACTGGAGCAGATGGGGATAGATATAGGTTTGGTAAGATGGATAGGAGGGTGGTTGAAGGAGAAATACCAGAGAGTGGTTTATTCAGGAGTGGAGTCAAAAAGACGTCTTGTGACTAGTGGAGTGCCGCAGGGCTCTGTTCTTGGACCACTGCTTTTCAATTTGTTCATCAATGATATTGGAAAGGATTTGAGAGGAAGTGTTCACTTGTTTGCTGATGATGCAAAGTTGGGTAGAGCAATTGTGAGTGCACAGGATGTCAAAATTTTACAGGATGATTTGGATAGTTTGGAGGACTGGGCTAGGAAAAATGGATGTCAGTTTAATGTGGCAAAGTGTAAGGTTATGCACTTTGGGGTGAAAAGAACAGCAGCAGTATATCGCATTGGTGGAACCGTACTCCAGGAGATTGATGAGGCCAGGGATTTGGGAGTGCTTGTGGATAGGGAGTTGAAGTTTAGGGGGCACATTGCAAAAGTGACTAAAACAGCTCACCAAATCACTTGGCTTATGAAAAATACTTTAACATGCAGAGACAAACAAGTTGTTGTTCCTCTGTATCGAGCCTTGATAAGACCCCATCTGGACTTCTGTGCCCAGTTATGGGCACCAGGGTTTCTTCGTGACGGGGAGGAAGTGGAGAGGGTCCAGAGACGAGTGACCAAGATGATAGCAGGACTGTGGAATGAACCTTATGAAAATAGGTTGAGGATTTGTGGGTTGCATAAATTGGACGATAGGCGAAGGAGGGGTGATATGATTGAGACATTCAAATTAATGAAGGGTTTTTATAAGATCGATCCAGAAGATATTTTTGAAAATATGACTGGTGGTGGGAGTACTAGGGGCCATGCATGGAAGCTGGGCAAGAGCGTGGTTGACAAGGGTGTTAGAGCTAGGTTCTTTACTTGGAGAGTGGTAAATAAGTGGAATAAGCTTCCAGAGTCTGTTGTGGGTGCTACGACCGTGAATGAGTTCAAGGCAAGATATGATAGATACTGTGTGAATGTTGAATAGTTGTTCCAGACATGATGTTAGGGCCTCCCTCAATGAGTCTTTCGACTCCTTGGAGTTTCCCGGAACAATAATAATAATAATAATAATAGTTTAATTAGTATAAAATTTTTGCCCTAGTATCAAGGGCATCTTCAGTATGACTTTCAAAATAAACAGCAAGAACAGAAACCAGTATATTCAATTGCAACTTTTCAACCACAGTGTCCCTGAACAGCATGATATGCTTGCTGTGTCTTTAGGGCATATGAAGGAGATAGAAACCTTCATTGGCTTACTCCTGAGGATGTATCAAAAATGTGTCTTAAATAAAAATCCACTAATTTAAAAAAAAAAATAATGGGGAATGCACCACATGGAATTAACAACATGCCTCCTGAGCTATTAATAGATAAGATGGATATCTCTGCTTCTCCAAGATTTAAAAACACACACACACATACATACCTAGTTCTCTAGAGGGAGTCTCATTTGACAACATTTTGGATATTTTTCATGATGAAGAAATTAACACTGGCTGTACATAATTCTTCAAAAAGAAATCTAAGGCCAGTGGAAACAAATCCTCAACACTGGAAGCCATATGACACTACCAAAAGTAAATAGGAAAAAAATGTCTACAGTGGAATTGTCGTGGATTCTATCAAAACAATGACATCAAGGCTCTCTCTTACAGAAGTGTAAACCAATATGCTTTTGCCTGTAGGAAACACACCTGAAGCCTAGTGATGATCCAGCATTGCAAAATGCAACAGTCATTCAAAACCTAGATGTTTTAGAAACTGCATTTGCAGCATCTTTGTGCAAAATTGAATTCTGCTAAGAAGTGATCCAGTCAGCTTGCTCAATTTTTCATTGTGGTTATCTGTAATGTAGTACATGGTTGCCCATACAAAAAAAAAAAAGAGTAGATATCAAAGAGAAATTATCACTTCTAAATAAATTGTCATCAGTTTTCACTTAAACAGTGGCAAGAGGTAGGTATTTAAGTGAATGGCAGTGAATGTTCATGTAGACATTCATATCCATGTAGACATTCATGTCCATGTAGACAGACAATAGAAGGCATTGCTTCCAGTGTTTTTTTGTGAGGAAAAGATTACTGTTGTCAAGCATATGCTCAACAACTCTTCCTCTGATGTTTAGTTCAGGCCCCATCACACATTGTGTCCATTTAAATCCTCCATTAAAAGTAAAGAGGATGGTAAGTGCAATATGTCATGGTCATCCCAAGAGATATCTGCAGGAGATAGATGCTGTCATAAGACATCCAACTGAGAGTCAGATGTCAACTGCCTCTACATTTCTATTAAGTGGGGTTAGCTGGAAAAAGGGAGGTATGGTTGCTCACAAAGATAGCAACTCCTTGTGCAGATCAATTCCCTGTCCTGGTTCAGTATGACCTTGGCTGTTCTCATGCCACTAAACTAAACCAAACCAAATCTCAAATGAAGTATACTGTGTTTTTGTGAATGACATTGATCTTAATTTAAAAGGGAGAGAATGAGAACATTAGGCTTAGATGTTAATTAATTTGATGAACATTTAGTACTTACTTGTCAGAATATTTAGAACTTTCATTCTTTGGCCCAATGTAACCCAGACATTAGCTTCATTTCCATAGAGTGCATTAGAAATGCAGTCTTAAGCTTTGTTCATTTTTTATGAAATTATTTTCTGGATACAGATGATCCACTAGTAGAACTTAAAGGTTTCTTCGTTTTACCAATGGGAATAATTTTGTTTATACCTATGATTCACTCAGTAAAAGAATGTTTTAAGTATAGTTTGAATGTCAATTAATGCAAATATCAAGTGGGTGTAAGAATTTTTTCAATCTTCTTTTGGTCCCCATCTTGTGGTTGCCAAGACCATTTGTTACAAGAATGTTTGGAAACCACAGGAAATTTAATTAAATGAAATTACCTTCTAAATTTTAAATAGTCAAGTACTGTCTACTAATCTTTTACAGAAATTGGCTGGTGAACTTTTGAACTTCTCTAACAAAGGTATCTTGTTATTGGATCTGGGTAAAAAAAAACAATTGTTATGAACTGAGCCAACTAATCTGTCCTTGATATCAATCTGAGAAACAGAGGGGTGAATCTATTTTGTATTTGTGAATCAGAATCTATTTTGTATTTGTATTTTTTTGTGTCATAACTGACAGCTATGTAAAACTTAAGTGATTTTCTTTTTGTTTTATTATTTTTTTATGTGGTTACCACCCACAAAAGGTTATTACTAAACCTATAGTATAATAGGCAAGGATTTTTTTTTTTTTCATTGTGAAAAACATATGGACCTCAAACTGCTTATGAGATATATGCAGACGTAAAACACATTATTATAATACGGACACCTCCATGGGGTCCGAAGACTCATTGCAAGAGACACAATTCATAACCTTGAACCCATTAACAAAACGCTCGCAACCGACTCCGGCAACCCATTCGCAACTCTCCAAGCAAAAAATCTAGCCCTCACATCCCTACTAACCACGCCTTTATTCAATTCCAGGGATGACCCCGTTGTTGTTTCTATCATATCTTTATTTTCTTCTATCAACCAACTTCTGCAATCCACACACCTTCAATCTAATGTGTTGCCTCAATTCTTAATGTGTTCTTCAATAGCCAAGTAATCTTATGAGCTACATTGGCAACCTTAGAAATATACGTCCTCTAAACTTTAACTCTCTGTCTACCACCACTCTTAAATCTCTAACTTCATCTATTTCCTGGAGTACAGTGTCATCAATGTGATACACAACTTGTATTCATCCCAAAATGCATAACTTTACATTTTTTGACATTAAACTGACACCCATTAACTTTTGCCCACTGACAGCCTATTTAAATCATCCTAAAACCTCTCCGTATCTCCTTGATTAACTATTACTCTACCTCAGCATTTTCAACCAATGTGCTGCGAGATTTGAGAAAACAAATTAATTGAAAGAAATAATGTTGTAATTTGCACATTTATTTATTAGTGTCTGGTCTTCCATCCGCACCTGAAGCTCCCTTATTTATATTTTACAAAACTTATGGTTGGTGAATCGGTTTAAAATTGTGTGTTAATTTGCTTTAATCTTTTGATAAGTGTGTTCACAAATAACTTCATTTAATTCTCTTATTTTTAAGATAACTGGTAAGAGTTCTTTTATTGTTTGTTTGTTTTTTCATTCAATATATATTCATTTTAAAAAATAATTTTGGGTATTGTTTTTCTTACTCAAAATATCAAAAATATAGTTTAAATTTTTTTGGAGCAAAAAGGATAAGTAATTACTTATATTAATATTGTGTGTGTGTGTGTAAATCAATCAAAATTATGCCTATTTTATTGCAGATCGTCAAAAAAATTAAAGAATATATTTTTAGTGTGCTGCAGAATTTTAATAATTAGTCTAGGTGTGCCATGTTATGAAAAAGGTTGAAAATCACTGCTCTACCTGATTTCACATCATCAGTAAAGAACTGAATATTTACTTTCACATTATTTCCTATATCATTTATGTACAAATTAAACAGAAATGGTCCCAGCACTGAACCCTGCACTACATCACTCTGTTTTTGCCTCAATTCTTGTCCCTCCATGTAATTCTTTTTGATATCTGTCAGCAACCACCCTCATATCCACTTCACCAGTGTCATATCCATCCTCATTTGTTCTAATTTGCATAATAGAGTTCCATGTGGCTTTCTGTCAAATGCCTTTGCAAAATCATGCAGCCGTTTCCTTTATCTAACTCAGCTGTTAAAATATTATAAATAAGTTAGTAAATTACTAAGGCATGTGTTGACCCTTGTACAGTATCTTATTTTTATATGCCCATTCTTGAATTCTTTTTTTTTTTTTTTTTTGCCAATTTTTCTAGTACTTTTACAACCATGCCTGAGATACTGATCGGTCTATAATTTGCTACTGCAGTCTTAGAACCTCCCTTATGCAAAGAAATTATTTTGCCCTCTTTCCACTCTTTTGGAACTCTACCAGAGCTGAAACTTGGATTAAAGAGCCAGTTGTCGTTGTCGTCGAGTCCATTGAAGAACTTCTAGATATGACCGTGGATCTGTAGAATGGCTTTGGCAATCTGTTGAACTTTGATGGAGTAGAGCTTTTCTCTAGGGTTATTGTAAAATTTCTGTAAAAAATTTTCTGCTTTACAGAAAAAAATTTTCTGTAAAGCAGCAGCAATTGCTAGACAAGAATAAATATGGACAGGTGTTAGTTCAATTCCTGGATAGTTTTTGCATGTTTCATAGCTCCTACTACCATCTGGCCTGAATTTTCATGCTTTTAAAATGTTCCATCTTTAGTCTGGTGATGAATGTGGTTATTTCTCTATCTTCAATAATTTCACTCTTCTTCTTCTTGAAAGTTTGTTTTATCGATCTTATTTTGGCGATAGTTGCCATCAGTTAGTGATAGTGGGTGCAATTTTTGAGGTAAGTATCTTGCTTCTTTGACTAGTCTGTCTGCTCTTTCATTGCCTTCGATATTTATATGAGCTGGTATCCATTGCAGTTCTTATTTTTCAAATTTAAGGTTGTTAGTAGTTCATGAATTTCCTGTGTGTGTTTTGTTTTTCCATTTTTTAATGCCTCAAGTGCAGATTTTGAGTCGCTGTAGATGGTTATTACTGGATGAAAGCTGTTTGTATGGCTGTTAATTCACAAGTGAAGTTTGAAGCTATTTTGTCAGCTGTGGTTTTGATTTGCATTTCCTTGCCTTCAGGTAGAGTTAGAAAAACCCCTGAACCTCCTTGGTTGAGTGCTTCATCAGATGATCCATCAGTGTAGGCAATGACATTGTTTGGATTATTTAAGTGATGTATAGCGTCAAGTCCATTTCTTTTATTTTCTTGCTGTGAATCCTTTTTTGAATAAGGTTCAAGGAGATTTAAGTTTATCATTGTGTTTTTTGGTAGAATAGTGGAAAAGAATGGCTCTTTGCTTATTTCAATGGATAGCTGCTCTAAGTCAATCTGTTTTCTAATTTAATGATCATATTGTAACGTAGATGATCTCTTTAGTCTAGATTTTCTTGTCCAGGCATCGAAAGTCCTCAGTGAGATGTGATCCTGTTGGTGGCTCCTGATTCTGTTAGTGAATTTAACTGTGGAGAGTTTTCTTCTATCTTCTAGTGTGTGAGGCCACTCTTGTTGAGCTTTTAAATTATTTGTGGATGATACTGCACCTATAATAATTCTGTTGCTGTGGGTTGTTTCTATTGAGAATCTTTTGGATTATATTTTTTGGATAACCATTACTGACTAGAGTTTGATATGAGTGAGAGTTCATCAAGTTTTTCTTTTGAGCTAGTAGAAGCTGGAGCCCAGATTGATGATGCATATTTCATAGTGGATCGTATGAGTGCCGTATATGTAGTTTTGAGTGTCTTCGGTTTTGCAGCCCACTTTGTTCCACAAAGCCTTTTGATGATATTAAGCTTTGCAAGAGCTTTATTAGATATATTTGTAATATGAGTTGTAAATCTCAATTCAGTATCTAGGGTTAGGCCTAAATATTTTGGAGACTGTTTTTTCTATTTTGGTATTATATATTTTGATTTGGGGGTTATAATTGTCTATTTTTTCTATCAGTGGAGAAGATGCTCAGTTTTGTTTTTTCTGGGTTTATCTGTAGTTCCTTTTCCCATCTTTCTAAGCCTCTTATTAAATTTAGGACTTTTTCAGATTGTTGAGGATTACTGCTTGTGTGCCAGATTGCTATATCATCTGCATAGCATGCTGTTTTTGTCATTATGTGAGGATGGATATTGTTCATATAGATGAGAAATAGGAATGGGCTCAAAGCAGAACCTTGTGGGACTCCAGCCTAAGTTCGATGGATGTTGGAATAATTTCCATTAACTTTTACTTTAATTTTTCTTCCTTTCACGAAATCTGAAATCCAAATTAATGCATTCCTCCTTATTCCAGTATCGTAGGCAGCTGTGAGATCCAAGAATATTGCTGTTGTCTTCTTTGGTGTGTTTTCTTGAAAGCCATCTATGACTGATTGGCAGAGATAAAATAATTGATCTTCTGTGCTGTGTTGAGACCTGTATGCAGTTTAGTAGAGTTGATCTTGTTGTTTTCTAAGAGCCAATTCATAAGTCTGGTATGTATTATTCTTTCATTTAGTTTACGGAGTGCTAGTCAAAGCTATTGGTCTGTAGCTTTTGCAGTCACTAGGGTTTTAGTAAGGGTATAATGACTGATGTTTTCCACATTTTTGGTACTTTACCTGCATTCCAGGAAGTGTTAAATATCTTCAGAAGGCAGTTTTTGGCTATTTTTCCCATGTTTTTAATCATGTCTCCAAAGATAAGATCAATTCCGGGTGATTTGTCAGGGTCAGTTTGAGTAATTGCTGTTTCTAATTCTGTCATTGTGAGGTCCTGAGTAAAGATATCTTCAGAAGGATAGGCTCGGGATTGTATTAGCAGGTGTTTTGCAATTTTCCTGCACTTTTTGTCTTCTTTGTTGTATTGCAGCTTGCTTGCATTAGAGTAATGTTTGGCTAGTAAATTTGCCATTTGTCTGTTTGTTTGTTGCTGCTGTCTTGGTTCCTGAGGAGACTGTGTTTGAAGAGTGATCAGTATCCGGAAGTGTTGTGTCATTTAACTCTGTGGAGGTCGGGGTCGAAAAAATTGCAGCGTAGGTCACATGTATCTGTGAGATACATTCATTACTAGTATGTGCTAAAATGCGATAAAACTTTAAAAAAAAACACTGCAAACATAATACATGATGGTTTATTTTCAGTTACAATCTAGAAATTATTAAACAAAGAAAAAAAACACAACTAAACCAATACTATACTGACATCGGAGGTCGCGGTATCTCTCAGATACAATTTACTATCAAAAATCGCTGAATCTCTTCAACATCTGATGGATTATCCAATTAGTATATTTTTCAGCCATTTTCAATAATAAAAAAAAATAAATAAAAAAAACCAATACTATACTGACATCGGAGGTTGCGGTATCTCTCAGATACAGTTTACTATGCAATCAGTGATGATCTTTCCAAAATGGAACCCAATTGTTTTCCCTGAGTCCTCTGAGAATTGAATTTTTTGCAGCTCTCTGTATGTTGTTAATTAGTTCTAGTAGTTGCTGATCAATTTTTCACTAGTGACTGTGCCAGTGCAATATACTACTAATAGTTGTATGTATTTAGGCCAATTTGCTTTTCTGAATTTCCAATATCTCTTTGTCTAAGTATGAGAAATTTTCTTTCTGGATTTATTAGTGGACCATAGTTCTTTATAAATATATACAATCATCGACAAGTTTCGCCACCTAAGTCTGTCTGGCTTCTTCAGGACAAGAAATGGGTACACTAACGTTAAATGCTAAAAAAAAAAAAGAATGGAGTAACAACAGTTAAATTAATTAAAATTGAAATGACTCATAATTTCAAGAGCATGGAGTCTTAGTCATTGTTTGTTGATCGCGTTTTATAGTTTTTCACGAAGTTGGGTTCTGCTACGCATAGTGAATTTAGCTTTTCCAAACATCTTTTATTATATCATGCCTTGATTTCTGTTGAGATTGTCTCCTGTTCGGAGTACCACTGCAGTTTCGTTAAAGTTTCTACATCTGAAATCTTCTTCAATGTACATGTACAGCATGGAGCTGTTGTCCCAATCGATGGAGTCATTCGAAATTGAGAAATGATGGACTAATCCTGGGTATCTGTTCTGTTGTTGTTGACATCCCCTATATGTTCTTTTTTTGGGGATTTCTAGGCTTTGTGATGTTTGGCTTATATAATTGTCCACAGGAACATGGGGTGTTATATACACCTGCGTACTTGTAGAAGGCGATGCTGTCCTTAGGAGATCTTAACGTGTCGTATAGTTTGAATAGGCAACCCTGATGTTGAGAGACCTCATGATTTTTGCTATTTTTGTTGAAACTGACCCAGCATAAGGTATGACAATGTATACTGCATGACTTGAGTTTGTCGCTGTGGGGTGTTTCTATTGAGAATCTTTTGGATTATATTTTTTGGGTAACCATTTCTGACTAGAGTTTGATATGAGTGAGAGTTCATCAAGGATCTTTTTCTTCTGTGATGATATTTGTTGCTCTATTTTTAAACATATGTATAATGCTAAGTTTTTGTGCATGATGGTGAGTAGATTTAAAGTGAAGTTAACGTCCAGTGTCTTGTAGGTTCATGGTTGATTATGAGCTTGATTTGTCCATTCTCTTGTTTTTTTTTATTAGTTTGTCCAGAAAAGGTAATTAATTGTTATTTTCCAACTCTAACGTGAACTTGATTTTTGGTGGAAAGAATTTTTTTGAAGGAACTCATGCAAGGCATTTTCTGTGTCTTTCCAAATAATGAAGACATCGTCCACGTATCTCCATCAGACTAATGGTTTCTGATTTATTTTGGATAGGATGTCAGCTTCTAGTTTTTCCATGAACAGATCTGCACAATGTGGCAACAAGGGACTGCCCATGGCTAAGCCATCAAGTTGTTCATACATTATATTATTTACTTTAAAGTAGTTTGCTCAGCTTTTCTGCCATTGTCTCAAATCACTGTCATGTGGATAGAGATTTTCTATGATCTTAATCACTTCTTCAACTGGTATGTTCATGAATAATGACACTATGTCTAGGCTTGCAATTGCAAGTATGTCTGTATTTGAGATGTTGATATCTTTTTAATCTTTCAATGAAATGCTTAGAATTCTTTATAAAAGAGTCCGATTTCTTTATCTTCTCTTTGAACAGACCAGCTAGGTGTTTGGCTAGTAGGTAGTTAGAGAATTTCTACCCTCCACAATCGGGCAGAGCAGAACTCCAACTTTATGAACTTTTGGTGCACCATATAAGTGTGGTGGTAATGGGTGTAGAGATTTTTGATTTCACTAATTCCAGAGGCCATCTAATCATATTACGTAATAAGAGGTTGGTCTCTTTGTGGTTTTTCATGATTGGATCTAGATCTAATATATGATAGGATGATAAAGTTATTTTCAACCTTTCGTACCACACTCTTTCTAAACAGGAATCGGACATGTTAAAAAAAGGTTTCAACTTTGCCATAGCTCCAAATCACATCCCAAAAATAGATTTCATAACCAACATGAAAAAGGACTTTCTTCATTTCCAGAGACAGTAGCAAATGACAAGATTAAAAAGCGCCATCATTCTTTCTACCTCAAAACCACCAAAACGTAATGTTACCTCTGAAAGAAGAGTGCTCTTAAACTTAAGAAAGAACAAAGACATTATCATCCTAAAAGCAGACAAAGGCACCTCAACAGTTATTATGAATACTCAAGATTACATAATGAAGATTGGTGATTTAGTTTCTGACACGTCTACCTATCATATATTAGATGTAGATCCAACCATGAAAAACCACAGAGACCGACCTCTTATTACTGGTCTGTTGAAAGAGAAGATAAAGAAATCAGACTCTTTTATAACAAATTCTAAGCATTTCATTGAAAGATTAAAAGGTATCCACATCTCAAATACAGGCATACTTGCAATTGCAAGCCTAGGCGTAGTGTCATTATTCACGAACGTACCAATTGAAGTGATTAAGATGATAGAAAATCTCTATCCACACGACATTGCTCAGCTTTTATGCCATTGTCTCAAATCAAACTACTTTAAAGTCAATAATATAATGTATGAACAACTTGATGGCTTAGCCATGGGCAATCCCTTGTCACCACCTTGCGTGGATCTGTTCATGGAAAAACTAGAAGCTGACATCCTATCCAAAACCATTAGTCTGGTGGAGATATGTGGACGATGTCTTCATTATTTGGAAAGACACAGAAAATGCCTTGCATGAGTTCCTTCAAAAAATAAATTCTTTCCACCAAAAATCAAGTTCACGTTAGATTTGGAAAATAACAATCGATTACTTTTTCTGGACACACTAATAAAAAAATAAAAAAAAGAGAGAGAGAGAGAATGGGCAAATCAAGCTCACAATCTACCGCAAACCTACAGACACTGGACGTTATCTTCATTTTAAATCTACTTGCCATCATGCACAAAAACTTAGCATTATATATATGCTTAAAAATAGAGCAACAAATATCATCGCAGAAGAAAAAGATCTGCTTGATGAACTCTCACTCATATATCAAACTCCAGTCAGAAATGATTATCCAACATATAATCTCATCTCATGTTCCAAACATCTCATGTTCCTGTGGACTGAATTATATAAGCCAAACATCATGAAGCCTAGAAATCCTCCCAAAAAAAAGAACATATAGAGGATGTCAACAGAACAGATATCTCAGGATTAGCCCATCATTTCTCGATTTCGAACCATGCCATTGATTGGGACAACAACTCCATGCCATACATTGAAGAAGATTTCAGATGTAGAAACTTTAAAGAAGCTGCAGTGGTACTCCGGACAGGAGACAATCTCAACAGAAATCAAGGCATGATACTAAAAGACATTTGGAAAAGCTTAATAAATTCACTATGCTTAGCAGAACTCAACTTCGCAAAAAAACTATAAAATGCGAACAATGACTAAGACTTCATGCTCTTGATGTTACATGTCATTTAAATTTTAATTAATTTAACTGTTGTTACTCCATTCTTTTTTTAGCATTTAACATTAGTGTACCCATTTCTTGTCCTGAAGAAGCCAGACAGACTTAGCTGGCAAAACTTGTCGACGATTGTATATATTTATAAAGAACTATGGTCGACTAATAAATCCAAAAAGAAAATTTCTCATACTTGGTGTCAAGAGACCAAATATTAACTGTTATAATGATCTCTTTGTCTGTGGTTTTTGGTCTAGCTGCAAATTAATGGTTGTGATAACAGGTCTATGATCACTGATGGCATTCTTTAGTATTTTTCGCTGGGTATGACTCAGTTTCATAATCTACTGCTGTGATGTCTAATGCTGATTCTGTGCTTGTTGTTTTTGACAGATATGTATTTTGCTTGTTGTTTATGATCTCAAGGTTTAGATCATTAATTATGTCTTCTATTTGTGCTCCTTTCCGATCTAGTTGTGGAGACTCCCAAGTTGGGCTTTTGGCATTTAGATCTCCTAAAAGGATCTATGTATCTGACGTTTGACTTAGTTGTTGAAGTAGTTCTGTATTTATATTTGTGTTATCTGGGTGATATGCATTGACTATTGTAATAATGCATTTTGGTAGAAATATCTTGACTGCTTGAGCCTCTGTGTTACTATTTATACTGTTGTTTGTAGTTGATATGATTTCTTTATATTTAATGTGTTTGATCCATAGGAGTATAGCTAGACCTCTGCCAGAACGATCTGTTCTGTCTTTCCTTAATATTGAATAGTCTTTTGATTTGAAGCTTCAGATTTTGATTTAGTTTAGTTTCTTGTAAGCATGCAATGTGGATGTTATTTTTTGTATAAGATGTTCTTAAGTTCTTTCATCTTTTTTTGAGTGTCGTTGAAGTTTTACTAAAGTATGTTGAGAGGTCTCGTAGCATATTTCTCATCGAGATATCAGACTGCAGTTCTTCATATGTTAGCTACCCCAGATGTTGTAGTAAGTTTGTGATCAGAACAGACGCTCTTCATGGAATTGGGTGTTGTTGTGTCCCAATTTACGATTATTAGATTTTCAACTATCCTTACGTGTGAAACTCTACTTGTCTTTGTCCAAATCTTATTTATATACGAGATATCACCCAAATACAAATATTCAAGCTTCTTCTCCCCTTAGTGTCCCTAAATATTTATTTTATACTGTGCCTTTCAGGACATTTAGTTTAGGATATAAAATTCAAAAACAAGGAGCAATTACCAAAATATATCTCAGTGTGAAACTAATATGCAGTCGTGACCTTTATCTCGCAACTTAACAAACCCCCCCCCACACACACACACACTTGATTAGGTTCGTATGTTGTTACAAGTGGTGCATTGAGCAGCAATCTCAGACAACTGTATTTTCAATGAACAAAAGTTTATTGAACTCTTAAACATGGTACAATTCATTCTTTATCAAATAAAACTCAATTCAATACTAAGAATATATAATACAAATTTTCACTAGCTAAACACAAGTATTAGGTTAAGATCCTGCATGAGAATTGTGATCATATCGCCATAACAGATTCTATTATACATACAAACATGTATAATCCTAGAACTAGTTGATCCTTTGTCTAACCCCTTACTGGTTTGATCACGCTATAATTCTGGATTTTTTTTAGGACATATACAATCAGTTATTCTAATTTTCTCGCTAAGACAATATGGATTAAAATTATCCTTTCTATGAGCTAATATACACCTTTGACCTTAAAAACTCTTAATTAAAATACAATGTGCATGCATAAATCTCTAGGCACATGAATACGTATTAATTAATAGTAACAAGCTCATTTTTATTCTAGTTTGACATGTACTAAAGTCCTAGTGTAATTCTCATTAATCCTTTCAACTGTTCTGTAATTGAACAATGACTACAGTTACATGTGATTTGAATTGACACGAGATTTTTTTTACAGTACCTTTTTCTTGGGTCTTCTACACTGGTCTCTACCTTTTTCTGATATTTTACTTTCCTAGGACGAACTCTTTTATAACTTATCACTCCTAAGTTCTTTTGGCACTAAGATGGGCTTTCACAATCTTTACCTTACATTCTTCAATCAAGGACATACATGGGATCATATATTCTATGACGGTGAAATTCGCCACGTGGGCACTGACTCCTTTATAGAATTTTCTTTCTCTCATTACGATCACTGGACGATGAAACACACTGACATTATCTTCTCTCTTTTTAACTAAACGGCGTCCCTCATTTCGTACAATATGAACACTGAATCGAAATCCCACACACTTTGTTTCCTTATTGTGTCGGACGAAGAAAACTCCTAACCCGTCACTCAGGAAAACCGTGTGAGACCTATACGAAGACTCGTAAAAAAAAAAAAAAAAAATCCTCATGGGGGGGGTTCCTAACCCTTTTATACAATGACTCCTACCGGCACCTTCTTTAATTTCTTTTCTTCCCCCCCTTACTGAAGTCGATTTCACTGACCAATTAGAGTGGCGTTTTTCTGCCAAAACATCATGCAGTCCGTGTGCACGTGACGAAGTCTCAATTCGTGAATTATGACCTTGAGCTTTGGTTTTTTGTTTAAGCTAACCTCTATGTTATCTATACTAAATTAATTCCCTTTCCAGAATTTTCTAAGAATTAACTCGAATCTTTAATCTCTTATTTCAAGTGTAAAAACTAGCCTCTCACATACAAAATCCTATGACTAATCTTCTTTGCTTTACACCTTATTTTATCATATCACAACTGTAATAAATTTCCCTTCTCTTTTTTTTTTTTTTTTTTTTTATTTAGTTCAACAAACAATTTCAGCTATATTTTTCATTTGGATGCAAGCATGTGTTTGCTTTCTTTTTATTTTATTTTATTTTTATTTTTTTTGTATTTGTTACTTTCAAAGGCTCTTAACGATATCTGCTTAGGAACAAGCTTGCTTACTTAGTTATCTATATGGGTTTTTTTTTTTTTTTTCTTCTCTTGTTACATCATGATAACTGAAATTTTCACATTCTTAAGTTATCAGCATATAACAGTGCCTAAAAAGCCTAATCAAAGGCATTACCAGTGCCCTTGCACATTCTCACAAAACTCTAGCTGATATCCCATCTAATCTCACAGCTGTATTTACATTGAGATTTTGCAATATCCTAAGAATCTCCAATTCATCCACCTCTGTTCCCACATTAATGTTTGTCAGACTGGTGAAAGCAGTAACCTCACTAAGATGATATACCCTTGCAAAGTGGTCATTCCGTAACTCAACTAGTTTGTCTTCTTCTGTCTCCTCGTGACCATCATCACTCATTAATGTTAATCTTCCATAGTCATTCTTCCTCTTACTTGCCACATAGCGAACAAACTCTTTGGGATTTCCTTGGGCCTGCTCAGCTAGATTCTTCTCA
Source organism: Typopeltis vanoorti (assembly GCF_054136105.1). Lineage (NCBI taxonomy): Eukaryota > Metazoa > Arthropoda > Arachnida > Uropygi > Thelyphonidae > Typopeltis > Typopeltis vanoorti. The sequence goes on along the minus strand of NC_143562.1, from coordinate 26,998,046 downwards.
TAATCTGATTTTGCCTTCCTTTCCATGCTGGTCACCTTTCTTGCCTGAGACTTGTACTGTTCACAAGTTTGTGGTCATATTTCTCTTTATGTACCCTCCACAGCATTTTCTTCTTCTGCAGCTCATGCTTAATGATATTACTCATCCATCTAACTCCTACCCGATTAACCCATCTAGGTATACAATTTAATACTGCTTCCTCCCACGCACTGCTGACATCCTTACCCTGCAGTGTTTTATGCCATGGTACAGATTTAAGCTTCTTCCTAAGCATGTCATAATCACCTGCCTTGTAATTCCACAAATACCCCCTTCTTGATAGAATATTCCTCATGTTTTATAATCTCCCAAGTCAAGACCGCATGGTCACTTTCACCAATTTGAGGCAATGTTGTCACCTTGGTTATGGATAGCTCTTCTTATCCCGGGTCCAATACTCTCCCACCTCTAGTCTCCTCACCAAATGCTGCCTTAAGTAATTATCTCTTATCGGATGTATAAATTCTGTTTCATTTCTGCCATGTGATCTTTCTTCCTTCCAGTCTGTATCTTCATAGTTGAATCCCCCATAATAATCACTTGACCTGTACTCATTGTACTAATTTGGCATTGCATGTCTTCCAGATAATCTGTAGAACTCCCTGTCCTATGGCAACAACCAACTGTATCTTTTGTTTTACTGCCCTTAATTTTACACCAGATTGCTTCAAATTAACAGCCATCCTTCTTTCTCTCTGCTATTCTTTTTGGCTGCAATTCATTTATTATCAGCAGTACTCCTCCCCCATCCTATTTTCTATATCTTCTCTGAAAATACTAAACCCTTCACATTTAATTCCTGTAACTACATTATCTGCTGTTAGGCAAGTCTCACTAATGTCTGTAACTTTTGGCAAAGGTGCATTTACCAATTAACTTACCCCCACCCACCTTTACTTTATGAATTGTCTACCTTATTCAGTATTTTGCCTGAGAGACTAGATTCCTCACTTAGTCATTCTCATGTTTACTTGCTTCATGGATGCCTTCACAGAAACTCACTTGCTTCCTCCCTAATTGCTTAAGTTTCCCTGAATTTGCACTTCAGCATGCACGGTGAACAAAGCTCTCTCCAGACACCTAACACCAAAATGCAGTCTATCAGCATTGTTCAAATTCTTCTTTCTGTCAAACAGACCACAGATCCACAAATGCTACATCATTCCTTTTTTCACAATCTACTTATAGACTCATTAGCTATCAGTGCCCTGCTCCTCAGTTCACCTCTATCATTGCATGTCAGGAGACTTACAATCTTCGCCTTCTTGCTCTTCAGTTTTGCCTCTTCTAACAATTCCTTTACATCCTCCCTCACAGAATACTTCTTGCCTCCCAAATCATTTGTACCAACCAAGACGATCATTTCCTTCAACTTATCTTTCTGCATATGGATGGCATAGCTGTTAAAGTTTGTGATTAATAAAGTTCCTAAAAGGAATTTAATTTTTATCACAATTTAACAAGTAGGAACCTTTAATAAAAAAAGAAAAATATACTTGCATCTAAGTGTGAAATACAACTGAGAGTATTTAACTCTCATAAGAAAATTTGTTGTAATATGATGAAAATAAGATAATTAACTTACAGAATATTGGTCATAAGAATTTTGCATGTGAAGGCTCGTTGTTAAACAATTGAAACAAGGGATTATAGGTTTATGTCAACTCTTAGAAAATTTTGGTAAGCTGATAAAGTTTAGTGAATGTTTGGGGGGGGGGATTAAGTTGCGAGTTCAATATCGCAACTGCATAATTGTTTCACACCCAAACATATTTAAGAAATTGCTTCTTGTTTTGATTTTCTTTCATAAACTAAATGTCCTAAATGGCGCAGCTAAAAAATATAAATATTTTAGGACACTAAGGGGAGCAAGAGCTTAGATACCTTGTATTTGGGTAATATCATGTATAGTAAGAAATTTGCTACAAACAAGATAAAAATAAACTTGTAAGAGTGATTAACAATTATAGGATGGTAAAAGGGGGACAACACTTTCCTTGTTTTTTGGTTGGTCTTTATTATTCTTTTGAATCACCTGCTTGTTTCTGTTGTCAGTCCTGCTTAACTCTTGCCGCTTTTACAATTTTTCAATTTTGCACTTTTTCCTATGAAAGATAACATTTAAGCATGCAATTTCTTTAATAATATCCATTTTATCCTCCTCTATTTCTATGTCTGCACATTCAACATTAATAACATTTTCCATCTTGCCGTCCGGTATTTGTTGCATTCTTGTCACCTAACAGACACTCACTTTTGAAACACTTAATACATACTCTCTCTCCAGTTTCAATTTTCTTCTGCATATTCTTTATTTTTTGACAAATACATTTCACGCTGCTCTGAATAAAATCCCCTAAGATCAAATCTCCAGAGAACATGGTCTTTGCTGTCATTATTCGTCATGTTGGTACCATGCTGACAATATCACAATAAAAATCTTATAAAGATACTAAATACTATAAAAACATGAAAAGCTACACTAATTTTCTAAGGAAAAAAAACACGATAAAACATATAAAAAAAAATCGCTAATTTTACACAACGGTAAATTACATACACACTCACAACATGACCTTGAACCAACCTCCAATTGATTTTGTTTTAATTTTATGAACATTAAAATGTCAAAATTCCAAAACTTTTTGGATCATCTTTCAATTAATCTGTTAAGACTCCAATATTATATCTTATATTTCTGTCTTCTAAGGCACTTTTTACTATATCAGTCTACCTAGATCTTGGTCTTCCTTTGAGTCTTTTTCCTGCCATCCTGGCAAAAAATACTTGTTTTGCTTACTTTTCCTCTCCCATTCTTTTAAGTGAGTGTACCACCTGAGATTATTTCTGTTAACACATTTTCTGGGTACTACCATTGTCAAGTTCTTTCATAATATCTTCATTTTCAATATGATACTGTCATTGATGTCATCTGCTCATTCTCATAATATTTCTCAGAGCTCTCATGTCAGTGGTCCATAGTCTTTGACTAAGTGTTTTATTTCTAACCCAGCTCTCGGATTCATAAGTTAAAATTGGTTTGAACACTGTCTTATATACAGCTGATTTTGTGTTTCGACTAATTTCTCGTATTTTTCAGGAAATTACAATATATACTAAATATGAATTATATTAACTTTACATTGCCATCATCAGGGATCACAAAACAATGATATGTGCATGCAGGCATTAACACTGGATAAATGAGAACTCTTGAACAAATTTCTCTCTTATTCCATATAAATTTATTCAGTCGACCTCCTACTATACCAGCTTTGCTAATTCTATTGTCTATTTCCATATTTAATTTGCCATCTTCATTCAGGATTCAGTCAATATTATCAATATTTTCTTTGTCTTTTTTATTGCTGATCTACATGTATATTAAAAAAAAGTAAAACTGTATTATAATATAATATTTAATAAAATCTTAATGAATAATCTCCGTCTAATGAAGTTCAAGAAGATATTCAGTTGCTTGCAGATGACATGAAGCTGTAAAAGGTTATTGTGAATAGTGCTAATCTAGCGTCTCTTCAGGAGGATCTAAATAAGCTGGAAATATGGGTGGATGAATGGGGAAAACAGCTTAATGTTGCTAAATGGTTTTGAATTTTGGGATACTGCATACTCTATTTGGAAGTATGCTGGAGGAAGCACAGGATCTTGGGATTATGGTGGATCAGAATTTAAGGGGCATGTTGGAAAGTTGATTAAAACAACTCAGAGGATTGCTGCAATATTAAGATGAACAATCAGCAGAGATAAAATGGTAGTGATTCCACTGTATAAGGCTCTTATCAGGCCATATCTGGTCACCAGTGTTTAAAGAGGATGAAGATACTCTGGAGGGGGTGCAGAGGTGGTTGACAAAAATGATTTCAGGATTGGAATGTTAGCTGTAAGCATAAATTGAAGTCATGTAATCTGCAGAGTTGGGCTGATAGAAGGCGAAGGGATGGTATGATTGAGAAGTTTAAGCTCTGGAGAAGTATTTACCAGATAGATACAAGAGCAATTTTACAGATTGTGGAAAATAAGGAAGGGATGAGAACTAGAGGCCATCCCTGGAAGTTGTGAATAAGAGGGTTAGAAATATTTTTTGTGTGTAGTGAGTGGAATGCATTGCCTGACTATGTTGTAAATGCTGAGAGTGTGGATGAGTTTAAGCTTCGTATGCTATATTACAGGGCAGGAGAGATTTGCCATAAGTCTGTGGACTGTTGAATATATGTATATTTATTTCACTGTAATGTAATATAATATATATTTATGTAATTGTTAATAGTATAAATTTCTATCTCTCTTCCTCATTGAGTCCTTGACTCCAGAAGAGTTGATGTAATAATAATTTTGTAAATATACATAAACATGCTTTTTTAAAATCCTTTGACTAAGTGTATGAGTAATAAAGATTGGATGGAAATTAATTTAGGAAACTGTGTAACTGATCTTCAATTCAGAAATTGAAAACAATGTTTAAATGTGATTTTTATCTATTTCTGAACTTTCCGTTACTTAATTTTCAAGCAAAAGTATTCGAGCAATAAAGACAAAACCATTTGAATATCAGAATTAAAGGGTGATTTTACATATATATCATCAAATCAAAATTAATTTGAAAAGAAATTAACAAAAAAAATAATAAAAAATTTAAGTGCGGAGGCAGTATATTTACAGCCAGACTGCCATTCTGATCATAATTGTTACCAGGTTTTTGTCAAGTATCAAACTGATGAGAGGATGTAGTCTTCCACTGTTTACTGCATGATTGTCTGAATGGATCACAAGAGCATTTTTCAAGCAATGCAATTTGATTTCACTTGAATTATCATCTTTGTATATCATACAATTCTCTGGTCTGTGGTTTATTTGCTTATTTTCTTTGAATCTTTTTTAAAGAGTGATATCTAATACAAACCGAATCTCAATTATTCAGAAACATGACATCCTGTTTAACAAATTTATACACCACATTATGAGAATTTTTGAGTATAAAACCAGTCCTATTCTTTTGAGAATAGGACTGGTGGTGGGAGGACTAGGGATCCATGGAAGCTGGGCAAGTGTTAGAGCTAGGTTTTTTACTTGGAGAGTGATGAATGAGTGGAATAAGCTGCCAGACTCTGTTGTGGATGCCATGAATTCAAGGAGAAGTATGATAGATACTATGCGAATGTTGAATAGTTGTTCTTGACATGATGTTAGGGCCTCCCTAGATGAGTCTAGGGACTCCTTGGAGTTGCCCGTACTACTACTACTAATAATAATTATTATTATTTCCAAATAATGTTATCCAAAGATGCATTATGGGAGCTTCACACCCATCATTGTTTGCATTTTGCCTATCATACATAAAGGAGGCTCTAAGGCAGAAGTTGTAAGTTATTATAATACAGACACCTCCACAGAGTCTGAAATCTTATGGGAGATGCCCACTAACCGAGGGAATACCTGCTCTACAGCTCTGTCTCCATCACTCAATCCATCAACTATAGTAAACTACATCATCTCAGTCACCATTAGTATTTTCACAGACAATCACAAACATCCATGCCCACAGCAAGATTTGACCCACAGCCTTTTGGCTGGAGAGTAGATACACTATGACCACTCAGCCAACCATGCCTTCTTTTCCTTGAGTCCTCACTGACAAAGCAATGACCATTTGTTAATCATCCCTCTCATTCACCACTTTAAGTGAAAAATTTGTCCTTATATTATTACTTACACACTCCTGTATAATTTTCATAGGTGATCCCTTCTTATTTTTCCCTTCTTGACCTATCTCAGAAAGGATAGAAATTTTGGAAAAGTTTGTTAAAGCCAGAATTCAGAAATGGATAATAATAAAGACTCACAGGTGATAGATATCCTTGACTTTGAAGGGAAGTTTTATTCCTTAGTAATTTACTCACTTTCTATTTTCTTCTTTCACTACGCGTTATTCCCGCTTCCTATGCAGGGTCTGCATATTACTTAGATGCAACTTCTTGTTAGTACCACTCCCAACCGACCTGTCGCCTAGCCTGCTGCTGGGGGGAATATATTTTTGATTGTAGAAGCGTATGTTCACAGGGCCAGTTTGTCTGCTTGCAGGCCCTGCCTGAGGATGTTCCTCACATCTTCGATGGGAATCGAACCTAGGACACTCCTTCCCCCAGGCATATGGTTGCGAAGCGCAAAGCCACTAGGCTAACTATGATCTTTCTATCCTATAAATCGGGTGTTCAACCTTCGATCGTGGAATGATTTTTGGTCGATCTCTTGTGTATTCCTCACAAATTTAATTAAAACTGAAAACATAATATTTTATTTATCATTATTTTGTATTATTTTTAAATTGCTTTAAGTGTATGGCTATTGTTTATTTATTTTTCGTTAAAATTGTCAAATCAGTAATTTTCTTATAAATCCAGGTAAATGAATTAATTTGGATCAGTGGAAGTCAAACAGCGAGCCAAGTGAATACGATTATAAGCAAAGTGTAAAAACTCGATTGTAGCTTAAATATTAAATATTCATAAACACATTACATCGATTTTTTTACTTAGATTAAGTCCCATGTGAATATTGCAAAAAAATAAACTTTGTTTGTCTCGGCATAGTTTGTATTAGATGTTTTTGTAAATAACTATTTTGAAGCTAACTGTATATACTGCTTTAATAAGAATATGTTAGAGTGTTAAAAACAAAAGCAATGTTTTTGTCGCCGAAGCTGTACATGGCAGCATTAGAAAGATTGTTATTGAAACTTGTATGTACGAGAGAAAGGCTTGCAAGCTCTAAGTGTAAACATCTTCGAAGTCAGTCAGAAAGAATTCAAACAACTTTCCGATGGCCGGCAACTTACAATCAAAAGAAAACGGAGGAGAACCAAAGGCGTGCCAAACTTGAAACTTAAGATGAAAGACTGATACCGATTCTTTGGGGGTTGCCAAACTTCATGCGAGGTCTCAGAAGAGGCCTAATAAAAAGGGACTGAAGCAAGCAGAAGGGGTCCCGGTTCCAGAATTGCTGTCAGAGAGGAGGCTGCCCGGATCCATATTGCTCGAGAGAGGAGTTTCCTGCTTCCAGAAAGGAGCTTCTCGGTTCGAGACGTCACTAGAAAGAGAGACTACTTCTAGGCCGCAGACAAGGTTTCAAATTGCTGGAGAAAAGTTTCCAGGCCAAGTTAATGTCAGACATTCACCAGCGTGTTGCGTTTTCATTACAATTTGATGAATCAAACAACTTCACTGATATTGCTCAGTTAATGGTATTTATTTGCATGGTATTTCAAGATTATTCAAGTAAAGATTTTGAAAATTATACCATTATTGGGAAGGACTAGGGGAGAAGACATTTTTTCGGCATTTGATGAATTTGTGAAACAACACAAACTTCTGCTTTTTAAACTTGTGTCTATTACTACTGGTGGTGCTTCTGCAATAATAGGTAATAAATCATGATTCATTTCATTATGTAAAAACGATGACAAATATTCAGATTTTTTAACTTACCACTGTATTATTCACCAACAAGTCTTGTGTAGTAAAAGATTAAACACAAAAGATGTTTTGGATATTACATTTAAAATTGTAAATTCTATTCGAGGAAAAGCCCTGCAACGGCAGTTATTTAAATTACAGGCAGATGATAATGAACTTCTGTTGTACAATAATGTTCGCTGGCTCAGCAGAAGTTAATTTTTAGAAAGATTGCTCGTATTAATTAACGATATAAAAAATTTTCTTGATGAAAAAGGAGATATTTATCCACATTTGAGTGATAAAAGATGGTTGTTACACTTATCATTTTTAGTAGATTTCTGTATGAAATTAAGCGATTTAAATTTAGAGTTACAAGGTAGAAATAAAAAATTTAATTGACATGTTACGTTCAATAAAAACTTTCCAACAATACTTACTTTTATTAAAGAAAAATAAGAAAAATATAAATGACTGCAAATTTAGACATCTCCCATATTTATTAAAAATTTCTGAACAAAATCAAGAAATGCTTCGCTATGATTCTCGTAGATAGGCTTATACATTGGTTATGCATTTCTAAATAACTTAGGGAATTGAAACAACGTAGATCCGAATATAAATTAAATAATACTTTAATAGATATTTCCGATATTTCGGCAATGTCTCATTGCCATTTTCTAAAGGAACGTACACAAGGCAGGAGCACAACAAGGCTCTAACAATATAGTAACTGGAAATGAAGATATGAGGCTATCTTTCTCCTAGAAGTCCTAATGGTGCCCTCTGGCAGGCTAAGTAGGCATTCTTGGCCGTTGGGCTGAAGGTCTGCTGATGTATGCCTCCCAAATTTGGGGCAGTCGCATACAACCAAATTTGTTGAGGTTTGGAGAGTTTCTTAGGGCAGAGGCTGATTCCATAAATAATCTTTCGAATTTATATTTGCTCCGGTGTGTTATTTTTGCTTTCTTCCACCGTATTCTGTGGCGAGTATCCAGAGCATGGTCTGCAAGACCAGAATGGCTATATTTGTAAAACCGGATGTAGTCCTTGTGTTCAGAAATTCTGATATTCGCTGTCCTGCCTGTTTGGCCAAAGTACGACAGTTTACAATTGCAAGGGACCTGGTATACACCAGGTAGGTCTAGGGGAAGTGGTTGGTCTTTGGTAGAGCGGATAAGGGATGCCAATTTTCTGTAAGGCCTGTAACAGGAGGTGAGGTCATAGCTTCGCTATGATTTAAAAGAATTTATTCGTGAAATAGAATTAGTTGAGGAAGAAATAAATTCAAGATTTAAAGATTTTAATAAAATTGAAATGATTGTATCTTTTATCAATAATCCATTTTAAGAAAACTTGAACATCACACAAATTTCATATAAAATTAGTGGGCTGTTTGATGTAAAACTAAGATGAAGTAGAACTTGAGATAGTAAACATTCAGAATAGTTTACATTTAAAATCAATAAACAATGAAGTCATTTGGAAGTATGCACATGACAATTCCCAATATTAACTGATATTGTGCGAAAAATTCTGTTGTGTTTTGGATTGACATACTTGTCAGAATCCGCATTTTCAAATATGATCGTCATAAAAAATCAATTAAGAAACTGAATTACAGATCATTTGGATGATTGTCTGCGATTGGCCACTTCTTCATATCAACTTGACTATGAAAATATTGCGAGGTCCAAACAATGTCAAATTTCACATTAACTTTTTTTTTTTTTTTTTTTTTAATCAACCAGCATTTCCTGTGACTTGAGTTTGTAATCAATCTGTTGTTTTTTCTAACTTTGATTTTTCAAAATAGAGAAATAAATATTTTATTACAATATATATATATATATATATATATATATATTTTTTTTTTTTTTTTTTTTTTTTTTTTGTATTAAAATAATTAAAAGTGATAAATAAATTTTTAAATACACAAAGTTTTTAATTGTGTATTTTTTTTTTTAGTTGTTTATTTGTGCGTAATGAGATATCAGGTTGGGAGAAATGTGATCTATATAAGAGAATAGATTGCCGAATAACTTATTATAGAAAAGTAGCTCGCGTAGTAAAACTGGTTGAACGGCACTGCTATAAATGATCTTTCCATTTCTTTTTATTCCTTGATTCTCTCTCTCTCTTTCTCTCTGTCCCCTCTAATGCCTCCGTTTTTATGTAGTCTAATTTTGTGCATCTTTTTGTTGTTCTTAAAACATTTCTACTGCTTGTATTTTACTTCGATATTTTTTTAAAACAGTCCATATTTATGAAGAGTGGTGATGTCTTGACAAAATTTAGCTTGGGCTTGTCTTGTTTTTTATCCAGTATCCTTATAATTGTTCTACAGATTTTCTGAAATTATTTTGTCCTACGTGTTTTAGATATATTGTAAGTATGCAACCTAAATAAACTGCCACCTGTTCTGGTATTTTATCTGCCATGACTCTATCTTATGATCGTCTTCCTTTAAATTCCGTGATTTTTATATTCTTTTGTGAAATCTTTCAATTATACGGTTGGCTTATTTTATTTAATTTATAAACTTATTTTTGTAGGCCATCTTCGTTATCCTGTAATATAATCTGATTATCTGCTTACAGCATTGTATTGATAAGTTCTTTTGATTAACTTGGACACCTTGTTTTACAAGGGTGGTCTGAAAAGTTATTATTACGGGTATCTCCATGGCGTCAGTAGACTCTTCATGAGAGACCCAAACTATGAAAACAATATCTGTCATATCTCTTCTTGAATTCATTTACAGACGAAGAACTCACTACTGAGTCATGCAATGCATTCCACTCATTCACCACCCTCAATGCAAAAAACCTCGTTCTCACACCCTTGTTAACCACACCTTTCCTTAATTTCCAGGGATGACCATTTGTTCTTCCATCACTATCACACAGCTGAAACATTTCCCCTGCATCAATCTTATAAAAACCTTTTAGTAATTTAAATGTTTCTATCATATACCCTCTTCACCTATCAACCAACCTCTGCAATCCACAAGCTCTCAATCTGTCAATGTAGGGAGCATTTTTTACATCACTCACCAACTTAGTCACTCTCCTCTGAACCCTCTCCACAACCTCCTCATCTCCAAAGGAATCCAGGTGACCCAGATCTGAGCACAGTAATCCAAATGTGGAAGTATCAATGCCTTATAAAGGGGAATAATAACCTCTTTATCTTTTGATGTTAGTGTGTTCCTCAGTAACCAAATAATCCTATGTGCAATCTTGGACACCTTGGCAGTGTGTCCCCTGAACTTCATCTCCCTATCCACCAACACATTCAAGTCCCTAGCCTCATCAATCTCTTGGAGTACTGTTCCATCAGTGTAGACACATCTGGTAATCTTTTATTCTCAAAATGCATAACTTACACTTTTCCACATTGAACTGACATCCATTACCTTTTGCCAACTTATTTAAATCATCCTGCAAACTCTCAACATCAGCTTGATTTTTTTATAGTAAATTTAGTTTAATCCTTTATCCAAGTGTAAGCAAACAAAGTTTGCACCTGAAGTATCTTCAGGACTGAGGCAACTCATGGTAAAAGTGGACCAAGCTGTCATCACTACTTGTCTTAGTATCTCCCATAATGCAAAGCACATCTCCTTGCAGACACATATCATGCTATGCATTAAGGGAAGGGCCACTACCCAGACCGGTTTCAACCTTTATTGAGGTCTCATCAGTGGGAGTCAGACCCAGAGGTGGTGATACCAAGGTGGGAGTAATGGAGATGTCATATTTACCTATATGAGTTGGCAAAAGGTGTCTCACCTTATTATTAAATAAGTCTGGATTTAGATTTAGAGCTTGATTTTTTATTGTGCTACCCAACTTTGCATCATCAGCAAACAACTGAATATCTCTCTTTAAGCCATTTCCTATATCATTTATGTACAAAATAAACAATAATGGCCCAAGCACAGAGCCCTAAGGCACCACTGGTCACCTGCCTCATCCTGCGCTCTGCTCTTCCATACATTACTTTCTGGTATCTCCCCATGAGCCATTCTCTTATCCATATCACCAGTTTAGTATCCATCCCCATCTGCTCCAATTTGTGCAACAGTATTCCATGGGGTATCCTGTCAAAAGCCTTAGCGAAATCTAGAAGTACCACTGTTTAGCCATTTCCTTTGTCCAACTCAGATGTCATTCTATTATAAAAAGTTAATAAATTGCTAAGGCAGGAGCGACCTTTAACAAAACCATGTGGGCCCCTATAGAGTATCATATCCTGATCCACCCATTCTTGAATTTTGTCTTTAACCAACTTTTCCAATACTTTTACCAACACTCCTGAGATGGTGATTGGTCTGTAATTAACTACTGCAGTTTTAGAGCCATCTTTATGCAAAGGAACTACTTTGCCTGCCTTCCACTCCCTAGGGACCATACCAGAGTTCAAACTTAAGTTAAATAACACCAAGTAAGAGGCATTGACAATTCCTTTGCACATTCATGCAACACCCAAGCTGATATTCCATCTAAACCTACGGCAGTGTTTGCCTTTAAATTTTGCAATATACTAAGTACCTCTGATTTCTTAACTTCAATTCTCACATTAGTTATTGCTATAGGTACAGAGATATCCTCACTTGGGTGATAGACTTTTGAAAAGTGATCACTCAGTAACTCTACTATTACATCTGAATTGGTCACCTCAATACCATCATCACCCACTAAAGTTATCCTTCTGAAGTCATTCTTCCTTTTACTTGCCACAATTCTCAGCCTAACAATGAAAAAACAAATTTATAATTTCAAAATTACTTTTATTTTTCAACATAATTTCCCTTAAGACTAATATATTTATTCAAGCGATGCTCCAGCGCCATTATCCTGTTCCTGTAGTGGTTCTCAATAAGATCTGCAAAATACCCCTCTACAGCTGCAATCACCTTTTGATTTGAAGAAAAACGCTGACAAGTGAGGAAGAGTTTTAGTTTTGGGAAGAGGTAGAAGTCAGAGGGAGTCAAATCTGGGAAATAGGGTGGATGTTCCAACAATTTCAAAGTGCAGATCCCTTAATTTTTCCATTGCCAAAACACTTTTTTGGGCAGGTGCATTGTCCTGATGAAAGATGATTTTTTTTCTTCTGCAAACCGGGTCTTTTCTCATGAATTTTTTCGTCTAGTCCGGTTAAAAGATCAGAATAATATTCCCTGGTTCTTGTTTTACCCTTTTCAAGATAATTAATAAACAAAATGCCTTTAGCATCCCCAAACACCGATGCCATGACCTTTTCTATTGATGGAACCGACTTTGTCTTCTTTGGCACTGAATAACTGGCTTCTGTCCACTGTTTTGACTGCTGTTTAGATTCTGGTGTGTAATGGCGAATCCATGTCTCATCCATAGTAATAAATCGATGCACAAAATCAGTTTTATTCTTGTTAAAACGTTCCAAGCACTGTTCAAAGATTTTCATGTGAGTGCGTCTTTGATCTGCTGTGAGCAAGTGCGGCACCCATCTTGCACAAAGCTTTTTCATTTGCAATTCTTCGTGCAAAACATATCCTACAGTTCTTTTGAAATGCCTATAGTCTCAACAAATTCACTCTCTTTGACTTGCCAGTAATCCAATACCATACCATACCGTGTGCTTGATAAATGATTTTGGTGGTGTTACACTTTTTGGACGTCCTTCACGTGGATCGGATCATCTTCAAGGCTGCGATTTAACTCATGTGGCTCCGTTTAAACTCAGCAGCCCTTTTCTTAATTGTCTAAAACGAAGGTGAAGAGTGCCCATAAACTTTTATGAATTTCTTTTGGCACTAAACCTTCTTTTACAAAGAATTTTATAACCAACCAACCAATACTCAATTTTATCCATTTCAAGGGATACATACAACACTTTTGCTTCAGACAGCTGTATAAAACAAACTACTTGATAGAATGACTTGCAATTGCACATGGATAAGAGCTTATGACAGGTGTACCAAGCTATGGGGGGGGGGGGAATCTTGCTGATGGTGTTGCCATCTATGGTCGAGGCCAAGAACTTTTCAGACCACCCTCGTATTTTCATCATCATTGGCCATTGTAATTGTAACTTAATTTTTGCGTCTGTATATAAACTTTCATCATTCAGTTGTGAAACCACCGCCCTGCTTATTTGGAGGCCTAGAGTGACTTGGAAAAAAAAAAATTCCATGTTTGGTCTCTAGAGCATGGTTTCTGTACTATGTGAAAAATAAATTAAAAAATATAAAACTGATAAACTGGGGGAGGGGATTCTTATCCCATCCACGGTACAAAATGTACTGTAGGTTTGAAAATACCTTTCATGGGTGGGGGCAACATAAAAAAGCAAACCTTATATAGCTTGTATTAAATATACTGAATATTCATGTGGTTGCATTGTACTCATCTATAAATACTAAATGCATCTCCAAAGTAAATTCACATCTTTTTTTTTTTTTTTTTTATAACTTGTTTCAAGATATAAATATTATCTATATATGATCTTCCATGTCTAAAACCTGCAATAAAATAATATTGCAAACAATCTACTTTGAGAAGAACAATGTAGATTATTTGCAATATTATTTTATTCAAAATTTCTATAATATTTTGTAACTTGTTCAATAAACTTATTTCTCTGTAATTTCCACAGTTGAATCTATCTCCTTTCTTTAATATAGGTATAATCTTAGCTTTTAACCATTCTAATGGAATTTCCTCTGGCAGTTGTTAACTTTAAGAATTTTTTATGATACTTTGAAACTGTATTTATTATTCAGGCCTCCACGGAGTCAAGAGACTCATCGTGGGAAGACCTTCCTAGGAAACAGTCTATCATGCCATTCACTGACCGTTCTTGCTCTCACCACTATCGAGCAATGGATTCCACGGTTCAACCACCCTCCACGCAAAGAAACTACTCCTAACCCTCTTGCTCACAGCTTCCTTTCGTAACTTCCAGGGATGGCCCCTTGTCTTTGCTCCTTCCCACTGTTCCACCAAGTGAAAGAACTCCCTAGTGTCAATCCTGTAACTGCCTCTCAACAGTTTAAAAGTCTTGATCATATCACGTCTACTTCTTCTATCCACCAAACTCTGCAGTCCACACTACCTCAGCTGATCCTCATAACTAACATTGTACAGTTCTGAAACCATCTTTGTTATCTGCCTCTGTACCCTTTCCACAGTTAATTTATCTCCTTCAGATCCTGGGGACCAAATTCGAGAACAATAGTCTTAAGTGTGGTCTGATCAGAGTCTTATACAATGGAATGAAAACTCTTTTATCTCTGCAGGTCAGCATCCTTCTCAGTATTGCAGCAATCCTCTAATCAAGTCCATTTTCTATTTTTTTTTTTTTAAACATTGATTGCTTCTTTTAACTTCCAATGTATATACACTGATTTCATTTGATTTCCTTAATATTTTGTAAGACATTTTTCATCTTCAATGTATATCTTCTGCTGTATTAATAAATCTAACCACTGAGTTTTATGTTTATCCCCCCCACACACACACACAAAAGGCAGAAGAGTCTATAGCAAACAGATGCCGTGTGAGGGCAGGGTCATGAAGTGATCTGTTGATATTCTTTCTGAATTGTTGAAGATTGTAGGCCTTTGGAAATGCTTCATGTGAGGAAGACTGGTCTACAGATTTGAAGTGGAAGGAATGAAAGATGACCCAGAATAGCAGGTTTGGTGAGAATGCAATTCGACTCTAAAAGGATGCTGAACAGCTGAAGTACACGTTCCTGTAGACTAGCAGCAATATGAGGCATAATGGGTGCTAGTTCTGATGAATAGTAGCCATGGGAATATCTGTAGAAGAGAGATACAATGCAGAAATTGATCTTCTATTGGATAGTGTAAGAGAAGTGTCATTTAGCAACCAGACTGCCCTTTTTCTGAACAGCATCAAGAATTTTTAGGGAGGTCTTAGGTGCACCACCCATACATGAGAGCAGTACAGGTAACCCTCGTATAACACGGTTTCGATATAACGCAGTCTACAAGTTATAATAACCCTTGTTCAACGCAGTATTTATACAACGCGGTTTTGATATAAGATGGTCTACAAACTGTAGTAACCCTTTATCTTTTCATATATTTTTCAACGTGCTACTTAAAAATCCAGTTTTTATCTTCGTTAAATTTGTGTCTGCCCATGTCACGCATCTAGTTATAAGTAGCGAATTTATATTAGGGGAAATACCCTTTAGCACGCATATGTGTCAATTGTTTACTTTGTAAAGTATTTATTGTTGAAAATTGTCTTCTTATTCTGCCAGGAAAGTGCATTAAAAGTCAAGTGTGTTTAATATCAAGCTGAGCATTTATTTTCTTGTGAGTTACATACAATATGTAATGCTTTTTTATGTAAAAAATTAATTTTTATAGTAATGGCCACTTAGAGCACTTTTGCGACATGATTGAAAACAAAATTAGGGAATTAATTGATGGGAAAATAGATTTAAATGAGGAGGAACTGGTACAATTAATAGATGAAGTTCGAACCAAATGGCGGGGAAAGTTTTGTCGAAGATTCTGATTGTGATGAATTGGTTAAAGAATTCAGTTTAAAGAAATTAGCAGAAGGATTGAACTTGGCAAGAAAGTTTTTTATGGATAATGATCTCTCAATGGAGTGCTCCGGAAAATTCACGAGACAATTGGATATTTGTTTAGCTCCTTATTATGAAGTTAATAAAAAAATTTCAGCATAGTGGTAAGCAAGTGTAAAAATTCGATGTTGCCAGAATAAATTATCTAAAAACATTGACTTTTTACAGTAGGAATTCACCTGAAATTTTTTGTAAAAATGTATATTTTAACCACCTAAAGGCATCTGTATAAAGAGCAAAATAAGCCCAAAGGGAATTAACTCGCTCATTGTTTAAGAAGGGATGTGGAAGTATTGAACCAAGAGCATTGCCCGAAATTTGGCATGTCTTTTGAAGATTGTTTGCAAGACCTGTCACAGGTGACTTTCAAGGTCAATATTGAAAGGGCGCAGCACGAATCAAAAAGAAAGGCCTGTAGGCAAGATTAAGGCAGTAAAGGGGGGAAGCAAGATTGTCGGCGAATTTTCGAGAAACATTATACAGGGTTCTCCAAACTACTAGCAAGACTCGCACAGGGACGCTAGGGGTCCCAAAAACTTAATCAAAGGTGCAGGGACTCTGGTGTATAAAAGGATTGGTTCGAAGATGAGAAAGGCTTCCTTTTCTTCATCCTGGGTGAACCATCCACAAGAGATCGAGGATCCGAGTTGCTGTAACTTCCAGAGGGGAGGGGTGGAGAGACCCGTCCACCAAAGTCGTTCCAGTAACAGCTAAAAATATCCGGAGGCGATAGTTAAGGAGAAATCGTGCCACAAAGGTCCTGTAGTTGAATAAGTGCGACCAGGCCTATGCAGAAATCCTTTGCCGGGCAGTTCAAGATGCCAGAATGCCTACCCTATATCCCGCCTGCTGCTACGACTATTCATTGGTGTCGCTTTGAGGAGAATTCCAAAACACAGAACGGAGGAGAGAAACCCCATTGAAGCGCCAGAATAAGGAAAGAAGGACGGAAGACACATACAAGATAGGAAGAGACCCATGTGAGTCTACATATTCATTTATTGTTTATGAATTAAGAAAGAATTCCCTATCGAACTGTTAAATTGTCTAGTTTATGGAGATAGTATTTAGAGTGTTAATATTTCTTGTAAATGTGTGTAATCGCAAATGAGTGAAGCATGAGCGCAGTTAATTTCCCTTGGAGAAAATGTTGAGCTATTGAAATTTCTTTAATGAATTATAGGTGTACTTATGATTGAATTACACATGTAAGATAGGAAGAGACCCATGTGAGTCTATACATTCATTTATTGTTTATGAATAAAGAAAGAATTCCCTATCGAACTGCTAAATTGTCTAGTTTAAGGAGATAGTGTTTAGAGTGTTAATATTTCTCGTAAATGTGTGTAATTGCAAATGAGTGAAGCATGAGCGCAGTTAATTTCCCTTGGAGAAAAGATTGAGCTATTGAAATTTCTTTAATTGATTATGTGTACTTATGATTGAATATTGTGATAGAGTATGTTCTTGCTATCATATCATTGGAATATTTGAAACTCAATGAGGTTGATTGTATAAATATAATTGCCTAGATTATGATGAAGGGTTTGAAAGGAATGAGATTCTGAGAGATAATTTTGTATAAATGTATGTTGTATTTTGATTGATGCTAAATTAGGAATGTCGAGCACAACTAACGATTTCATGTTATAGGTATAACTTCCTAATATTTGTATTATAAAGTATGCTTGTTGAAGGTCCAACTAAGTAAGTGCGAGAGAATGTAATAGAAACCAAGTTGAGTGATTGAGAAAGACTAAGAATTATCTTTCATAAATAAATCTTGTGATCTCATGTGATATGTATAATTATTTAATCAGAAATTAAACTTGTTATTGTTGATAAAAAAAAATAGTTGTCCGATTCAATCTTTTTGTAATGCACTGATTCATAAAAAAAAAAACACTATTCCAGACCTGATGGCAGAATCCCAATGATTAGTAGTGATTTATGAGTAAATTTTGCCATGACTGCAAACCTTGGCTAAAATAGGATAAGTGATTAATTGATCTACTAGGGTATAAAAACTTTCTTTTGCCTATAGGGGAAATTCAGAGGCGCAGTCTTCAATCAAATAAATATCTGGAGATCCCAGGCAAGAAAAATTATACTTAAGGTAGAACAATAAAGAAGGGAAATAATAGAAAACGAATATTAAGTTAAAGAAACATATAAGATAAGATATAAGAATATATAGAGAAGAGTCCTTTCCCATATATTACACAAGGTCTTATTACTGACTTCTTGATAACTAAAGCAACTGAAGTATTATACAAATTGGAGAATTATACAAATGATGTCCAAGAGATTTCAAGTGATGACGACGTCAGCCATTTGTAAATAAAGAACATCTACGAAATGTTAGTTTTGAAGACAGTGATGATTAAAATATACACTTTATTTTATTTTGCCTAAAACATTTATGTATTATGTGCAATGAAGTTTACGTACAATTTACAATTTTTTTATAATTTTATACTATGTATTTGTTTCATAGTTTATATGTTTTCTTTACTTACATGAATTACCTGAATTAAATGAAAATATATTTTTGTTGGATATGTCATTGTTTATATAATCTTAAAAAAAAAAAAAAAATTTGGGAACATAACCCTACTTTTTCTATGTGATCTGAGTCTCGCATAACGCGATTTATATAACGCAGCATTTCTATGAACCTAACATTTGCGTTATATGAGGATTACCTATATTCCAATGTTGATTGGATTTGAAGCTTCTTTATTATGGCTTTAGCTAATTTTTCTTATCTCTGTATTTGAAGAAGTGCTATATCCTAATTATTTTTCTTTTATTGCATTTTCTGTAATTGTGTCCTAAATTTTTAATGGTTTTTCTTTTATTTTTCCTTCCGAAAACTTCAGACACCGATTTATTAATTATTCTAATGTTCTTAATTTTATCTTCTTTTGAGTAAATAAAATAAATGATAACATTAATCATGATCAACCTAATATTCTAATTTCTTGTAATAGATATACTTTGCATAGTTGTTTTATTTTTTCAAATTTTGTTAATCTTAGTAAATTTTAGAAAGTACTGAATGAAATAAACATGTACATCTTTCCTTTTTTCCAAAAAAAAAAAAAACAATGTTATTTTTAAATTATTGAAAATGCAAAAGTATTAGTTCTTCACAGTATTATTTATACAAATTTCTTCATATTTACCTACAACATTTGAGGTCTCATGCTGTCAATATATACAGGAATACCTCGATTATCGCGGTTATTGTTGCCACGAAAAATACTGCAATAATCGAATCCGTGATAATCGGGATAAATAATGCATGTAAAATGGGTGATCATTGCCAAGGATTTTTCAAATCTATTAATTAAATTTTATATATGAAGTAAAAAAGAAATGTGTTAAACGTGTTAAGTAAAAAATGAAGGTTCATTTAGAAAAACAAGATTATTCTTTAATCTTTATGTATATATAAGGAGTACATACAGTAAATACAGTTATTCTTTCTTGGATAAAAATTGGTGTAGAGTTTCTGGTGGAATTTTTTCTTTCTTTTTTTCTTCGTATAAAACTGTAGCAACGAATGGAATTTTCAGTTTCCTGATGAACTTTCATTGATCGCTCGAGATTAGGATCGCTGTTCAAGGTTTTTTTTTTTTTTAATTTTCAGCAATTCTAAACATTTCGTCCAATTTCTTTGAAGGTAAATTCCTTCGGCGCCATGTCAATTTGTTCGTCATTATCATTGATTTGAGCATCGTAAGCAAGTTCTCTCCTGAGGTTAATTAGGTCTTCATCATCCAGCTCCTTATCATGTGACTGAAACAGGTCCTGAACATCACCTTTTTCGTTTTCTTTTAGTCCTAGATTGAAGCCAAGCTTAGTTATGTCATTGATAACATGGGTTACTTCATTTTCAAATCCTTTATTCCTCATTGTGCAAATGATTTTAATCTTTTGCCACCTCGCTCTCAGGTTGCTAGACGTTACTTCACTCCATGCTTCCTTGACATTCTCAATGCAATTTTTGATATTGAATGCCTTCCAGAATTCTGTCAAAATCGTAGCTTCATCTCTAGGCTTTTCTATTGCTTGAAAAAGTTCTTCGTAGGTAATATGCCTTAAAGGATGCAATTACAGCTTGATCCATTGGCTATATGATGGAAGTGGTATTAGGTGGTAAATAACTTTTACATTTTCACACAAATCATTCAGTGCTGTTGAATGACAAGGTGCATTATCAATAATATTTTAAAATCAAGATTTAATGACTTGCAGTAAATCTTTTGTCCTTGAAGTACCTTTCAGCTTCAGGACAAAAACAGTTTTTAAAAAACCAATCCTCAAAACTAGTTTTTGTCATCCAAGTTTTTCTATTGAATCTCCAATGAAAGGAGAAAATTTTTATCTAAACTTCTAAGCAGGCAAGAATTTTGTGAACGATAAATAAAGAGAAGCTTCATCTTGTAATATCCAGAAGCATTGCCACACAGTAAAAGTGTTACACGCTCCTTCGAAACATTGTAGCCAGGCTGTGATTTTTCATTTTTTGCTAAAAATGTTTTAGTAGGCATTTTTTTCCATAGTAAACCTGTTTCGTCAGCATTAAATATCTGATCATCGGTATAATTTCCTTCTTCAATGATCTGTTGCAATTCACCGGGAAAACTAGCTGCTGCTTTTTCATCGGCACTTGCAATTTCACCTTGTACACGAACACTATGAATGCTCGATTGCTTTTTGAACCAATCAAATCACCTCGAACTTGCAGAGAAAGTTTCTTCCACTACTGTTGCTGAATCATTTTCACTTTCTAATTGTTTTCTTTTTAAAGTTTCAAACAAATTCGATGCTTTTGTTTTTATAGTCATTTGACTAAGAGGAATTCTTAGTCAAATGACACTAAGAATTCCTTTTGGTTTCAATCTTCTATCTACGCTGACAATAGCTTTTCCATTTCAGTCATAAGATGGCTTCTGTTTCTCGTAGTTTGGGACCCAGACGAGGTCAATGCACTTTGTCCTAGTTGCTTATAGTTTGCAGCGTAGTCTAAAATATGGCGAACAGTTGATTCATTTAGACCATACTCCCTTGCAATTTTGGCTTTGGTTATGCCTGCTTCATACTTATTTATCATATGCAACTTATCTTCTAAGCTGATCACTCTACGTTTCTTCTTGATAGCTGTAGACTTGATATCATCCTTGTTTCTTTTAGCATTCATTGTAGGAGTAAATAAGAAGAGAAATAAATATCCACATGTACTTCAGGCAAAGGCGGACAGTTATTGGTGAGTGGTGAGCAGGCATCGTCGAATAAAAATGAAGCGCTACAAGAGAGCGATATCTGGAGAGTGGCGACTCAAACTGATGTAGTGGGCTACATCTCACAGCTGCGATAATTCTAATTTTCTAGCGCAACAATTGGAATTTTGATATCAAATTATAAATCAAGAATCGCGATAATAGAGGTATTCCTGTAGTCATTTTTGTTATATTTATTTAACTGAATATTATTATTTTACGGGCACCTCCATGGAGTCCAAACCCTCATCGTGGGAGATCCAAACTATCCACACAATCTATCGCACATGCAACCCATTCCACTCATTCACAACTCTCCAAGCAATAAATCTGGTATTCACATCCCCTACTGATTACTCAACTTCCAGGGATGATCTCTTGTTCTGGCCCCTCTATCCAAGTGCTGAAACATTTCCCCTACATCAATTCTATAAAACCCTTCAAGGTGTTTCTTTTATCCTCTTCTTTTCTCCTACCACCCAACTTTTGCGATCTACACACCCTCCGTCTATCCTCATATGGAACATTCTACAGACCATCTTGGTCACTCGCCTCTGAATCTTTTCCATCACTTTCTGATCCCCAATAAACCCAGGAGACTAGCCTTGAGCATAGTAATCCAGATGTGTACGTATCAAGGGCCATATAAAGAGGAATAAAAACTTCATCTCTACTTGTTAATGTGTTCTTCTATAGCCAAGTAAATTTATGAGCTACTTTAGCAACCTTAGCAATATTTCTCTAAACTTTATCTACCATCACCTCTAAATCTCTAGCTTCATCTTTTATTCTGGAGTACAGCTCCATCAGTGTGGTACGTAGCTTGTAATCTATTTATCAATGAGTGCATAACTTTAAATTTCTACATATTAAACTGACACCTATTATCTTTTGCCCATACTGAAAGCCTATTTATATCATCTGCAAGCTCTCCACATGGCCTTGATCAACTATTACTCTATCTAATTTTGCATTATCAGCAAACAACTGAATAATTCCTTTTAGGTTATTTCCTAAAAGGAATTATTCAGTTCCTTTAAACAGTAGTGGTCCCAGCACCTGAACCTTGCAGTGCAGCACGCCACTAGTCACTTGTTTTGGCCTTGATTCTGCCCCTCCATATATCACTTTTCGATATCTGTACAACAGCTACCCTCTTATCCACATTTCCCCGTTTCTTCTAATTTGCATAACAGTTTCATGTGGTATTTTTCAAATGCCTTTGTAAAATCTAGCATCATCATTGTGTAGCCATTTCCTTTATCTAAGTCAGCTGTTACTGTGATATAAAAAGTTAGTAAATTATTAAACCATGACCGACCCTTCACAAAGTAATGTTGCCCTTCATACAGTATCGTGTTTTGATCCACCCATTCTTGAATTCTCTTTGACTAATTTCCTACTACTTTGCTTGTGTTACTGCTTTGTTTTTGTCTATAATTTTGCTACTGCAGTTTTAGAACTTCTCTTATGAAAGGGAATTATTTTGCCCTCTTTCCCAATTTCATAAAACTGATTGGAATCCTCTTTTCTAACTTCTTCAGGCAAAAACTACTATAATATTTAAGCAACTTCTGTTGTTGTTTTTTAATTTAGCTGTTATAATTCAATCATATATAAAAGTATTTTGGTAATTTTTCCATTTATTATCCATTAATAATATAATCTATATCTTTTGTCCTCTTAACTTTTTTTATCACTACTGCATTAATATTTTTATTTTTTAGTTATTTTCTAATTATAGTTCTTTTGAAAAAAAAAAATAATCCATTATTTTATTTTATTTTATTTTTTTTTCTAATGAACTTTCCATGTGAAGCTTCTGAGTTAGATATTTTTAATCAAGGTAACCAACCTTATGCAGAACCTCCCCAACCTTGGAGGACCAGGATCTATCTTTTTGTCCGGTATTTACCTCTTGACCTGTTCAGCTATGAATGCCTACCAATAGCATAGCTACCCTCCTTCTGTACCAATCAAAACTTGATTAGTATAGATGGGAGTTTTATGAAGGGAAAATTCATTATTTTATGTTTTTCATCAAAAGTTAGATTGCCAATCGAAGTTATGTTTTGAAGGGTCTTATTAATCATATCACGTTATTGATCATATGTTATGCTTTAGTAAGTGATCACTTCAGTGAGTATAAATCCCATTAACTGTTCAGAATACTGTGGTGGAACTAGATTGAAAGGATAGAGATGGGCAAGGTGGAGGTATTAAAATTATTGCAAGAGCTGAATTTCATTATGGCAGTAGGATTGAATGCAATATTAGAAAGGGTGCTGAAGAACATTAGCATTTCTTGTGATGATTGTTCTGTGGCAAAGGAAACCAAGATAATTCCATTATACAGGGATGTAGTTCGAACAGAAAGCAACCAGTTATGCTGGAGAACTGCATCCAAATGTAGATAGACAGTACCTTGACCTCTGTAGAGGATAGATGATACTGATAGGAGAGTGGTGGACAGGTATTAAAGAGGAATAATCTCGGCACTACCGAGCTTAAATAGGATCATGTGGTAACCTGCTGGTTACCACATAATTCTATTCTTGGGTATTGGGATTTGTTTGAAGAGTAATATGTTATTGGCTTCATTGGCAAATGCAGCTTCAATGAATCTTTTAAAGAAAAGACCTTTAAAACCTCTCTAAAAATTCTTGATGCTTCCAGAAGAGAGTAATTCAGCTGATAGATGATTCTTTCCTCACAGAATCACTTCAGTCTATCTCAGATACAATGTTTCAGCTCTCGTGTCTCTTCTACAGGTACTTCCATGATCACTGCACCAGTGAACAGACAAACATCATCCTGTTTCTCTTGGCTCTTAACTAAGAGTTGCAGCTTCCCAACATCCCTCACAACTGCAACCACATTAAACCAGTTATTCTCTTTCTCATTTAATCCATCTGCCACTGTCCTCTGGAGCCTCCTTTAACATATTTCCCAACATTTTCAATACCTCCAAGCTCTTCTAGAAAAATGTCACTAGATTTCCTCTTTCTCAATCCTTGCCTGGGGTGGAAACCTTCCTGGATTTTGATTCCAGCTAATCTTTTCCATTCTGTGTTATGATGCTCATTATTTATGGTGTTAATACGAACGAATAAAGCAAATCTCAAATTCTTCACTTCAAGCATTTCATATTTTATGTCTGATTGATGGGTATACTGATAAGTATGTCATTTATGTATTGTTGAAAATTTTTTCACTTGGTTATACTATAAATTCAGGATGCCAAGAAATTATATTCTTAGTTTAATCCATTATATAAATGTAAGAAATAGTGTTTGTGTGAAGTATCTTCATGATTAGGCTACTTCTATGTATATAGGGGCTAATGACTTCATGTTAATTTCCTTAGTATACTACCTATAATGCAAAATACACATCTTTACAGACATGTATATTGCTGTACATTATCGAAAGGACCACCGCCCAGGCCGGTTTTGACTTTAATTCATAAGGTAGAAATATATGTGAAATATGACTTCTGCATTACTTCAACCTTGGTATCTCTTCTGGGTCTGGCTCCCACTGGTGAGACCTCAAAGGTCAAAACTGGTCTAAGTAGTGGCCCTTCCCATAAATTAAATTCTGGTAAACCTATAAATACTAGAAATTATAGTTGTTCATATCATTCGTCCATCTACCTATTCATTGGATATCATCAGATGCCCAGGGACCTGCCACACTAGTCCTTGGGAGGTGGTCCTGTTGTAAGCTTTTCTGGAGGCTTCAAGTCTCTGAAGAGCAGTCATTGCAGACTCCATCTTATTGATGGTCTGCCCCTTCCTCTTTTTCTAGGATCATTCATACTGTATTAAAAAAAAAACAGTTATCACAAACCCAGTTAATGTACTATTTATTAATATTATTCCTCAATATTATATTATATGCCTTAAATCAAGAAATTACTTAAAGCCTGTTTCTCCATTTTCAACATTGTCAGTAGTATTCTTGACACCTTTTCAGGTTTTTTGTACAAGCTTCCATTCATTAATATTTATAAGCAATAAAAGATTTTTAAAATCTAGAAATTCAGTATTATAGCTATTTTTGAATGTATTCCTTAAATATATTATTTCTCTGTGTAAACCTGAGGTGATATTTTTTCTCTTCTTTAAAGGTCATGAGGTGATTACAACTACTGCATCTAGCACTTCATCAACCAGCTCAATCACCACTATTACTAGTACTATCAGTATTCCCACTACTACTACTACTACAAGTTCTGTTACCAATTCCACTGTTCCTCCTCCTTCTCCTACGTCACTTCCTACATCTCCACCTACATCTCTACCTACTTCATTTGTTGCTTCTAGCACTGAGCAGTCAGGTAGCCCTACTACTGATGGAACTGCTACATCTGAGACTAATCCAACAATGACACCACATCATGGACGCCATTTCGATGCCCCCAGCTTTATTGGAGGAATTGTTCTATCGCTTGGACTGCTGGCCATTATGTATGTTGGCTTCAAATTTTACAAAGCCCGGACTGAGAGGAACTACCATACACTGTAAGTAGAAGTCACAAGTGTGGCTGACAATCACAGGGCTTTCTTATCACTTGCACAGTATGAGACTCCCCCTTCCTCTCTCCTCTACAATTCCATTTTTACAGCATATTCAGTTATTATTAAACTGTGTTAAAGAACCACAGTTTGTTTCTGTGTTACTGAGAGATCTTAATTTTATCTCAGAATAAACTGTAATTATAATAATCACTGAGCAACACATTTTTGGACTAGAAATTGAAAAAAAATGCACTGGGGGGGGGTCAGGGGAGCAGAGTTTTGTTATTGCTCACTGTATAAATTTTTTTTATTATTTTTTTTTAAATAATGCATTCAACCTTCAGAATATGAAATTTAATTCAAAAGCTGATATCATTAGAAAAATGAGATTGAAGTGTGGCATGGGAAAATGACACACTTTTATGCCTATGTCCGTACAATGCCTTAATTTCACAAACTTTGACATTCATTGACAGAGATTTTGTGTAGTTTTGTAAATACACCATATTGAACTATTGAAGAATAAGAATACTTTCAGTGCATTCATGCATTACCTCCTTATTTTCTATCCTTCATGCCATTTTTCCTAATATCTGTTTGAACAATTTCTATTTTCTCACAATATTATTATTTTTTGTTTGTTTTTTAAGAGGAAAAGGTTGTGCAACCATGTAATGTCATCTGTAAATGGATGATATAGTATATTGTCACAATTATGTCTGGTGCAAATTATCCATGCCAAATTGTGGACAAGTTATCCTCTTTCCAGCCACTACTTATGTGAAATATGTCTGTCCAGTAATTCAGTGATGAGTGTTTGCTGCTGTTGAAACTTGTCACAAAAAAACACGCGCACACACACATACATACACAATTTTGTGTAAACTCATACATCATCCATTTGTGACATCATTTGTTGCCATACAATGTATTTCTGCACTACAGAAAATACATTACATTCAAGTTAATAGCATTTGAATGTCTCATATCTGGTGATTATTGAATATGCCATTACTCAGGAGAAGGGGTCTCAGTGGTGATAGTTTGGGAAACTTTCTACATATACAGTGGAAATTTTTGACGTGGTTTACTGATATGTATTTTCCTTCCCCTTTATCTAAAGATTTTTTTTTATTTTGAATGTCATATGCCCTCTTATTAGTGGAAGGTTTCATTAATGGATAAATAGCTTGAGAGGATCATTTGTTCTTTTATTACTAACCATATTTATGCAATACTGTTTTCAAGGCCTTCTGAATAATGTTTCATTATTGGTATATCTTCTCTAGAGTAGCCAGATCTTATATTAGCCTTAATATAAAGTATAAATATCTCTACAAAAGAATTAGTGTTGTGGCTATTCTGAGTGTAAAATTGTTTTCATGATTCTAATCAAAATTTTGATGTTCTGTGCTTAAATAGAAACACTACTGACTACAGTTATTTTTTATGCTGATTGCTTTCCTCATTAGAAATTAAGCTAAATGTCAGCTATTTTCTGAAAATGATTTTCCAAAGTTTATTCATAACAAGGTTGTGCTGCTACATATTGTAGGTTTCTCTGTAAGCAGTTTATTTGTTATCAGATGTGATAGTATTGGAATGTGTGATGGCCCATGGAATTTGCTATGTCTGTCCAGTATATAAGCAAATATAAGGTGTTAAAAATAATTGAAAAGGCAGATAGTTCATCTGCCTCTAATAATATGGTTGTTTTTGCTTAATTCATTTTAATAAATGAATAATATATAAAGAGGTGATATTTTTGATATATAACTATGCCTTTGTTGTTTCCTTTCTTCCATTAAGGATTAGGTTTATTTAAGTTCATTTGCTGTTGTAAATCTATTTATTCCTTACATCTGGGAGTTTACTATAAATAGTAACTTATAAATGAAATAGCTGTTTCTCTTTTGATAATAGAATGTTATCACAGTATACCAGGTTCTTTTGTTTGTTAGGAGCAATAGGACCATTTTATTAAAAAATTCCAACTTTTGAAGTGATAATATACTAATGAAAAAATGTTTTACGTGCAACAAATCTGTAGTTTTTCAGAAATGGATAATTTTGAATCATATAATATATATTGAACTTAATTATACATTATAATAAAATTATGAAATATACTATAATGAAATTAATTATATTTGAAATTTGTTCATGGAAAGTACATATTTTCTTGTAATTCGAAATACAATAAGAATATATATATATATATTTAGAGAGAAAATAGTTTTGTTTCAGTTCATGCCAATAGTCAAGATTATTTTTAATAATTGCCAACTAAATCTTGTAAAAAAAAAAAAAAAATGAATGGAAATAAAGTATGGTAAGAATTAATTTGTTTTTTTTTTATTAATTATATCACAGATTTTTGCTACAACATGCATAATGCATTTTACCTTGAACTTCTGTGTATGCTTTACACTTTAAAAAAATTCTTGTGAAATGAACTGTAAATCTAATCAAATGCAATTAATTCAAGTATTTCAAAATTACTTTTAAAAATAATAATTTTAACTCATGTTAACTACATTAAAAATACCATGTATTTCACATTTACAATAGTCCTGGCTCTCCTTTGCAGAGGGTGGGGTTGTTTAATGAAAAATATGAAGAAAAGAAGTGTGTTAAAAGCAATTACACAACAAATCAGATGTAAAAAAAAATTTAAGAAATGTTTGAAGAAACCATTTTGTGTGAGCTACTGATTAAAAAAAAAAAAAGTAGCCTAATTTGAAATCTTTGCATTTTAAAATGGAAGTGATCACAGTCTCCCTGATATGTACCTTCAAGGGGAGGATGTACAGGATACCATGATGAGAGTACTACATAATTAACTGTACATTATTACTGATCTCCTATCATCAGTTTCCTCTCCTTGTCAGAACTAAGATTGGTTAATCTCATCACCATTCTCCATGGGACAAATTCACATCTTAAAGATGTGTCTTCTTGTAGAAGCTCAAGGGACTGTAAATTTACTTACTGGTTAGCCAAGTGTATAGCAAAACTGCTCTTCATCCAACAAGCTACTGAATCAAATCCCATCATGGGAATGGAGATTTGTCTTTAGGTGGGAGATGAATTTCATTGAGAGTACCATCTCATTTAATTAAGCCCTGAAGTAGCTTTAAAGGGTTCAATGTTTGGTCTCTAGAATGGGGTTTCTGCATTATGCAAAACAATTTTTTTTAAAAAAATAAAACTTAACTCACCCATGGCAGTGATATACTATAGGTTTACAAATTTCTGTGAGTGTGTCAAAAAAAAACGAAAAAAATATATATACAAAAAATTTTATAAACATTTAAGTTCCCAGGGAGCCCATGAAAATCATCTGATTACTATTAATTTAATTATGTAAGTTCTAATTCTCAGATATTACACTTGGTTACCCACATATAGAGATTTGAATATATATATGTTGTAACGGGAAGTTAAAGTGGAACCATTTTTGATAAACAGATTTAATTACAATGATTTTTTGCTTTCATGTCAAAAACATGAAATATCTTTCTTGTTTAACAAATCTTTTTGCTAAGAAACCAATGAGTTTAGACAGCTTTGAACATATGGGAGCATGTCCCATCTTTGTCACTAGCTAGAAAGTCATCTACTAATATGTGGTGAAATCCATAATTTTTTTTTTAAATTAGAATTTAGTATGGTATGAGTTTTAAGTTTTTCTTTCATCTCAGCTATTAATTAGAAATAAGCCAGTTAATTTGACCAATTCTGAGAAGTTAAGAACAATAAAAATGGAGGTATTGAAATGAGTTAGTAGTGTTACAATAACAGAAACATCAAATTACTTGTGCTATTTTTCTCACCACAAAGCAAGGCATCTGTAATTGTTTTCAGAACTTACAAATATGATACAGGATTAAGTAAATAAAGCCAGCATTTCAAAAAAAAAAAAAATTGATTTACAGACTAGCCGGGTGGAAAATGGTATTTAAATTCTTCAAATTGGTTTAGATAAGTCAAATGACGGTAGTGTTACAGAAAAAGGATAATAAGTAGCTTCTGCTGTTACTGTTTAATCTGTAGGTTAATGTTTCATGGTTTGAAAGGAAATGTCTATGGAGTCTTCAAGAATTTTTAGACATACATGCTGATGTAACTTCAGAAAAATTTGAGCAGACTGACACATTGTTTAGCTGAGGAATTATATTTTGATGTACTAAATGAAAAGTCGAATTCAGGAATGAAATCCTTTGTATTGCAAGAAGTGACAGATTCAGATTTAAGATAACACATATATATATATATATATATATATATATATAGGTTGGCTGGTTGTTTAGATTATGCTAAAAGCATCAAGTGTGAGCAAACAAAGTTTGCTCCTGAAAGTATCTTCAGGACTGAGGTAAGGTGGTACAACACCAGGGCAACTCATTGCAAAGGTGGAGCAAGCTACCAACACTCCTGTCTCAGTATCTCCTATAATGCAAAATACATCTCCTTGCAGATATGTCTAATGTTATGCATTAAGGGAAGGGCCACTACCCAGACTAGTTTCGACCTTTATTGAGGTCTCTTCAGTGGGAGCCAGGCCCAAGTTGAGATACCAAGCAGAAGCATTAGCAGGTCATCTCTACCTATAGGAGTTGCCAAATGGTGTGCCACCCTTTTTAGGTAGAGATGACCTGCTAATGCTTCTGCCTGGTATCTCAACTTGGGCCTGGCTCCCACTGAAGAGACCTCAATAAAGGTCGAAACTAGTCTGGGTAGTGGCCCTTCCCTTAATGCATAACATTAGACATATCTGCAAGGAGATATGTTTTGCATTATAGGAGATACTGAGACAGGAGTGTTGGTAGCTTGCTCCACCTTTGCAACGAGTTGCCCTCGTGTTGTGTACCTTACCCCAGTCCTGAAGATACTTTCAGGTGCAAACTTTGTTTGCTCACACTTGGATAAGGGATTAAACTAAATTTATTATACTCTAACCAAGTGAAAAATAAACTTTCAACTGCTATGACACACTTCGAAATTTTACTAGACAAATTATATTCTTGTTTTAATCCTTTACACTATCATGAGTGAAAAGTTTGCACATGAAGTATCTTCATAACTAGGTGACATATGGATGCAGATGTGTATTGCTATGCATTATGGGAGGTCACTACCCAAAATGGTTGCAACCTGTGAGATCTCGTCAGTGGGAGCTAGACACATGGAGATACTAATGTACAATAATAAATCAATAATTCATAGTGGTACATTTTAGTGTATAGGCTAGGCTACTGCAAAGCAATCGTATCGACTGCTCTAGGCAATCATATTGCTGCTGCTTTGTTATCATTGCATGAATCGTTATACTTGTAAATAAATATGAATAATTTCTTTTTCACATTATCTTTTCATTTTTGATGTCTAGCATTAGTAATACGTATAACATCTACAGTATTTTGCATATATATATATATATATATATGACAATATTAATGTAGTACTGACAGACATAAGATTCATCTTGTAAACAGGTGATGTAAAACAGTATCGATAAATACAGTACTGTAAATGTATTTTCAGTTCCTTATGATTTTATTTAATAGCATTTTTTTCTCTGGCTTACTTTATTGTAAGAATAAAGTAAGTAGATAGTGCATTATAGTAGATAATGCATATCATGCAAAATGTATTAATCGACAGTTTATTTTATTGGTAAGGCTTCTGGTCAACAGTAGGCTATTAGTAAAGTTTTTGAGGAGTCAAAAGTTATATGCAGATTTTCAAGCAATGCGGGGGGAGGGGGGGGGATTGACACCTCTAACCTCTTCATTGTTCAAGGGTCAGTTGTATTTTCTTTTCAAAGTACCTTACCATATACCTCACTGTGGTATAGCCACTTAAATAGAATGGGTGAGGAAAGGTTAGCAAGACAAGTGTTTGATGCCAAGATGGCAGAAAAGAGATAGAGGAAGACCAAGGTCTAGGTGCATTGATTCAGTCAGAAGTGCCTTAGAAGCGCAAAATGTTATATATGACAATACTGGAGTTATCACAAGTGATAGACTGTTTTGGAGAAAAATTGTTGATAGGAGATTAATAATAATATAAACTTATCATGTAGTGCTGTCATAGTAACCTGAACACACCTATCAGGAAATTGATGATGACGATGGTTTCATTCTGAGCACATGAAGCATATAGTAACACACAGTAAAAGATAAATTGAATATCAAAATGAAACTGCCTTTCTTAAGAATACAAAATATGATATCACAAAATGAATTATATTAAAAAGAAAAGCATTATGAAAGTATCATTCTTCTCTCTTCCATCATCTGTGTGGATAATGATGAGGCCAAATGAACTCTTTCCACTTCTGTCTGTCCCTGGAGAGTGCAAACAATTCTGTCCAGTTTGATGTCGCTTGTTGTGATTTGGTTTTTAGGTCCTCTTTTATTTTATCTATCCATCTAATTCTAGGCTGCCCTTTGGATCTTCTACCTCCAACAGTATAACAACCATTGTTGTTATACTGTTGTGGAGGACTTTAGTTACCAACGAAAACCCTCCAACAGGGCTTTAATTGGTAACTTTTCTGCTTCCATTCTGGTCACATGGGCAAACCATCAGTCTTCTTTCTTGGATTTTGTTTTCTTGTTTTAGTCATTTCCTTATGTCTTTGTTTCTTAGTCTATCCAGCAGTGATACTCCAAGTAGTCCTTAGCCAATCCATTTCAGTAGTTAATAATTTTTTTCCTCTTCAGCTTTTTTTGAGATTCCAGCATGCACTTCCATAGAGAAATATTGGGAGGACCATTGTCTCATAGATTCTTACTTTTGTTACTTGTCTGATGTCGCTTGACTTCCATATTTTATTTAGTCATCCAAAAGTTTGTGATGCTTGACTGATTCATCTGTTTATATATCTTTTGTAATTTCACTATTGTACTCAATTACTCCTCCAAGATATTGAAGTTTTCTACTTGCTCTAGATTCTTACTATCAACTTCACTTTTCAGATTGGCGTTTCTTTTTCCTATTTGCATAATTTTTTTTTTTTTTTTGTCTATATTTAGGTTTAATCCAAATTTTATACATTCTTCTTTTATTTTATCAGAAATTTGTTGTAGATCTTGCTTGATTGCAAGTAATATAATGTCATCTGCAAATTATAAATTTGTTATATTTTTCCCATATATTTGGATTCCAGAGTCTTCTTTGTTTAAGGTCTTATTAGTTGCTTCTTCTAGTGTAAGATTGAACAGGTCTGGTCTCACAGATTGCCTCCCTGTCTTACTCCACTCTGTATGGAACTGGAACTAGTTGGTTAAGGTGTTCTCCACTCGCACTGCACTTTTAGATTTCTCTCATAGATTCTTTATTATTCTTATAGTTTTGTTGGGAATTCCCAAATTCTTTCATGGTTTCCCATAGTTCTCTTCTACGGATTGAATCGAATGCCTGTTGAAAGTGAAATTTATATTGCAACTTTGGATGTACTCTAGCGTCTTTTCTGTTAGCTGTTTTAAGGTGAATAATTGATCAGTTGTGCTTCGTTCTGGTCTGAAACCTGCTTGTTCTTCTCCTAATGCTAGTTCTATATATGGCTTAATTTGTTTTTGGAGTACTTTAGTAAAAACCTTACTTGCAATACTGAGGAGGCTAATGCCCCTGTAATTATTGCATTATGTTTTATCTCCTTTTTTTGGTTTTTAGGAGTTATAATTGATTTGGTCTAATCAGTAGGTATTGCTTCATTTTTGTATATCCTTTCAAATAATGTTTTTAATGGTCCCAAAAGTTGTTCCTTTCCTGCTTTTAAGAATTTTGCATGTATTTGATCAATACCAGGTGCTTTCCTAGTTTTAAGTGTATCCATGCTGTGCAATTTCTTTGGTAAAGATATTTGTTTCCTCTTCCATTTCAGTGGCTGGAATAATAATATCCTGAGAATTGTTTTTATTACATAAGTCTCTAAAGTATTCTTTCCATCTGGCATTCTTTTTGTTTTACTTTCAAGTAGTTATTGCCCCTCTTTGTTTTTGATCATTATCATTTTTGTTGTCTGTATCTTACTAATTTGATTTATTTGTTTATATATTCCACAGAGGTTATTTTCTTTTGATAGCTTCTCTGCCATTTTGCATTTTTCTTCTAACCAGTTATTCTTATTTCTTTTAAATAGTTTTCTCATTTCTCTAGTCAGTCTACTATATTCATTTCTGTTATAGTTCTGTTTTAATTTCTTGCTTTTCCTTGGGTTGCCTAACCCTTTTGCTTCATTTGCGATCCAATCCTTTTTACCTTCTCTTTCTGTGTAACCTATTGTATTTTCTGCGGGTTTTAATATTTTCTTTAATTTGCCAATGTTCTTCAATGTTTATATTCTGTTTTGGTAGTTCCTTCAGTTTTTTATCTAGTTCTAGTTGATATTTTCTTAGAATATTGTCTTGTTTATTTACATTCACTCTCCTTTTGACTCTAAAACTGCTTTCAGATTTTAACTTTATTCTTAGGTTTGCTTGTACTAGCTTATGGTCTGATCCACAGTCTTCAGCAAAGGATCTGCAATTTAGGATACTTGATTTCCATCTTTGGTTTATAATGTAGTTGATCATATTCTTGGTTTGTCTATTTGGTGATATCCATGTCCATTTTCTTTGGATTTTGGTTGTTTAAAGAGAGTACTGGTTATTGTTAGTCTATTATTTGAGGAAGTTTAGCAGTCTTTTGCTATGTTCATTACTTTCACCATTCCCAAACTGTCTGATTACTCTTGGCCAGGTATCCCAGTCTTTGCTTACTAAATATACTCCTTATTTTGAATATATTAATAATGAACCACATTCTGAGAAAAATCCAATATTTGCCAGTATTATTGCAATGCTTTTTCAAACACATCTCTAGTTATGGGATTCGTTTCTTTATCTACTATTTAGGTGTCCAACAATTAACTTTTCTTTACATCTGTTGCCATTTAATGATTCCACAAATTTCTGTAGTTCTGTGCTGGTGCTTTCAATGGGATTATAGGAGAAATATGCATAATCTAATTACCTATTTTGAAATTTCCTTTCACCATTCTGTAAAACTGTCTCCCATTCATGGTTGGTATTAAATGTTACAACTAATTCCTTTCTCAGAGTTGACATAACATATTGGGAAGCATGACCTGACATTTGTGCGTCAAAAAAAAATCTAAATTTGAATCCCATCCAGTATGCTAGGACCCTTTGTGGCCTTTTTGGTTGAAGGTGAGTTAACTGATCTCGTGCAGAAGTCGTGGAATGGTGGTACTCCTGCAAAACAAGCAAATCAATTGGAATTAATAGGTACAGTAGGTACCTGCTTAGCTAGTTACCATGGCATCTGCAGTACCATGATTTTTCTTTTTGAACACATTAAAAAAATCATGTTCAAATCCAATCAACCACGATTGTTTTTCATCTTCCTCCAGTTTAAATATGGCTTGGTTGGCCAAGTGGTTAGCATATCCACTCTCCAGCTGAGAGGCTGCAGGTTCAAATCCCACCAAGGGCATAGATGTTTGTGATTCTCCTACCAATCATTTACCATATACCAGGACACAAGTTACTGCTGTAACTTGTGTCCTGGCACAGTATGACCTTGGATGTCTTTGTACCATAAAAATTAAAAATCAAATCTTCCAGTTTAAACAAGTAAAATTTGATAACACTTGTTAGTGACAAGTATATACTTGAGAGAGTACTGCAATGCACTGAACCCACAAGATGTCATGCCATAAAATAAATATTAAATAGAAATGTGTGCTAAATGTATTTTTCAATGTCCACCAAATTTTGACCCATTTTACATATTTATGTGTTAGGGATTTATATGGACATAACAAGATATATTCTTCACATATTATCTTCACATGTTTGTGCATAGAATTTAAGATTGCACTCATACAGAGTACAAATAGAATCTTCAAAGCAAGTATATACTTGACTAGGAGAGGAAATTTCACTGCTTGAAAACTGCTGAAGTAACTTGCAAACAGACATGAAAAAGATACAGATGTATCAGCAGATGATTTGTGAGAAGAGAAAATGATAGTGGTCATGCATGACTCGGTGAAGAATTTATTCATAGAGTAGAAGTAAGACATCTGTTGGGATTTCAGAACATTTCAACAATTTTTATTATTAAAAGCGAGCTTTAGTAATTCATTTTTTTTGTAAACTATTTACCTAGTTATAATATACCCCCCTCCCAAAAAAAATCCTAGTGAATTGTTTCAAAGCAAAAGCAAAACTAGTGCACCTAAAAAAAATTTACAGATTTGAATATGAAACTTGATATCATTGAACAAAATGATAATGCATGCTGATTTCAAGATCAATTGTGTCAGACTGTTGATCAGAATCATTTCTCTTCACATCAGACATCCAAAAAAAAAAAAAAAAAAAGAAAAGAAAAGTTGTACATCATCACAAAAGCAAAGATGTTTTACCTTTTGTGTACAAAAATGAGCAAAATCAGTCTTGATCCTCAAGCAACTACAAAAATTACTATTTGTGGTCATTTTAATCCAATAAAGCTTATATGAAATGTCCCTTACCTGTGTTACAAAAAGGTTCGGCACTGTTTGCATTAATGAGCTGTGATTCCATAAATGAGGATTGTTATTATAGCAGAGTAAGGATGTGTAGTCCATGTTCTTAAAGCCTACAGTACGTGAATGAAATAAGCTGTCAGGCAATATCATGAATCTTCATTGAATGTTTTCAAGGTGAGGTACTTGGGTATTTCATAACGTACACAGGGCCCTCCAAATATTCTTCACTTCTTGGAAATGCTCATATAATGTTAATAAGAAAGGGGAGAACTTGCAGGAAAATAAGTTTTGTTATTAAATGAAAAAAAAAAAAAAGATGGTGAACAACATGAATTGGTTCTCAAGAAAAGTATTTATTAGATCGAGAGAAATAAACAATCGATTAGGCAGATATGTCCCTTGTCTGAAATCAATATATAATGATAAATAATGACAAAATGGAATTGGGAGGGAGGGAGAAATATTATCTTCTGACGCAGCATTTTCCAAAGTGTATGTAGAGGTTCAATACCAGTCCTAGGAAAAACAAATTACTGGTCTGCAGAAAATAAAGATTCAAGTATGGCATGTGAGCTGAAAATATTGAACTATAAAGGATGAAATAAAATTAAAGAATAGAAAGATGTAACTTTATTTAAATTTAGTAACATGCTTGTAATGCAATCTTAGTTGTTTACTGCTCGATGACCTGTATCAGATACCAGTGAAAATATCAGATATTTTTACTGATGCTTCAAATCTACTTATCAATTTGGCAAATTAGTCACATACACACCAAATATATATATAGATGGTGGAGTGCAAAAAAAACTATCATGGGGGGGGGGGAAAGATACCCAACAATGTCTGGGAAATACTGCCCTAATGTGAATTTAAACACTGCTTTTTGATAATGACTAAGTAATAATTACTGATTCTGAAGACAATGTTCAGAAAGCTGTTCTATACTTAAAAGAAATAGCCAAAGATATTGGAATGATATCCTCAACAGAAAAAGGGAAAATAGTCATTTTTAAAGGTCAAGATCCAACTATAAATAGAATGGTTATAAAATTTGGGAACAAGTTAATTCTTTTACTTTTAAGGATACATAGTTTCATATAAAGACAAAAATTAGGAAATAGCTCCTGTAATAAATTCTCGGCTTAAATCTAGCCTGGTCCAAATAAAGACAAGATTCAAAGTTTATTATAGAACTCCTCCAGGGAATCAGGGCCTCATTGAGGAAGGCCACATCGCTCACACCATGTCATACCTTCTCCTGAATTCATTCACACCACCACCACCACCAAAGGAAAGCCATTCCAGCTATGCATTACTCTGAGAAAAATCTTGCTCATCCCTTTCTTGACTGCATATATTCTCAACAGCAAAAGTGATATTGTTGTTGAAAGTCAGAATGTAGAAAATAGTGATATTATAGGAATTTGTGATGGGGGTACCAGATAGCTTGGGGAGCAGCATTGAAAGTGAGAATGAAGGTAAAAATACAGAACGAGTGAATGGTTTAAGGGATAATAAAAATGATGATGAATTAGTTGCAATAAATGAGATCGCACGATTGCGCAGAGTGATACACAGGGCGAAGCGGCAGGTGGAGCGTTTGCAAAATTGTTTACCAAGCGCATCAGCTAATAAAAGGCAAAAGTATGATAAGAAAAATAAGAGTATGATCGTGATTGTAAGAAAAATGAAGGAGCGAGTGTTGTACGGAGATTCTTTAGTAAGAGGTGTAATAGATGAGAGTGTGTTAAAATCGTACTTACCGGGTGTGAAAATTAAGGATGTGAGTCTATCAGAGTGCAAAAGCAGAGAGTGAAAGAAATGATAGTGGTGGTCGGAACGAATGACTTAAATGGAGATAATGGCTATGAGAGAGGACTTGAAGGAATTACTAGGGGTAGCAAAAGAAAAGAGTAAGAGAGTTAGGATAGTGAGTCTGTTACTACGTATGACAGAGAAGAGATGAGAAGGAGGGCCATAATTGCAAATGAATCTATGTGCAGGTTATGCAGGAGGAGTGGTGTGGACTGAGTTTGATGGGCGAAAGGATTTATATAAGATGGATGGCTTGCATCTGAATGGATTTGGTGTGGGGAGACTTGAAAAAGTGTTGTTGAATGAAGTGGAAGTGCAGAATCAGGGAAACTAGAGTTATTAAGGGGGGGGGGGAGTAGATATGTAGCCTCTAGGGAGGCAGTTGAGTGTATGAATGGTTTAATATGCCCGAGTAAGTACGAAGGGCAACAAATCAGAATGGGATAGTTAGTATAAGGCATCAAAATAGGGGCAGGCCTGTGTAGCTCAGTGGAAGTGGCACTTGGTCGCTTGAAGTCAGACTTAAGTTCAAGTCTAGTCGCCGACTGGAGGAACTTTTTCTAAGCCTTTCTTCGACCGATTCCTGAGTTAGTCGATCTCTGGCACGGGCAAGCAGGTTTTTCCTCCCGGAAACTCAGGTTTTTTATCCCATAAACTCAAGAAAATCGGCCATAGTATCCACATTATTTCAGACAGTAAAATATCTTATTAGGGTTAGGTACCAAGACATGGCAGCACTTGTTTGCCAGCCTCTTCATCAGTGGCTGCTATAATTAATGATAGACATGGGCTAGCTATCTATGATTAGCTACCGATGAAGATTGAACTGCCCACTCAGTCTCCGAAAGCTAGATAGGGTATAAAGGCCTCGCCTACTCCCTATAAAGGGAATAAAAGGCGTTAGCTTTTTTCTTTTTTTTTTTTAATCAAAATAGGAGTGGGACTAATGGGGCTTCTGCATTTCATGTATACTAATGCCAGGAGTATTAGGAACAAGAAGGAAGAATTTTTGGCCTTGGTTGGATCTTCCAGGCCACAGGTTATTGGCATTAGTGAAACATCGCTGACAGAAGATGATATAGCTAGTGGGATTGAATGTGAGGGGTAGTGTGTTCATGAGGGACAGGGAGAATAAAATGGGGTTGGGGAGGAGTGTTATTGATGATAGCTGATGAACTGCAGCCAAGGAGAATAGAAGTTGCACTGCAGGATAGAGAAAAGAGCACATTTGAGGCTATTTGGTGTGAGATTGAGGCTAGCAGAACAAAATATACAATTGGGTGCTGCTATAGACCAGGTGATGGAATAGATGGTGGAGATGGTACATAAGCAAATAGAAGCAATGAGTGGAAGGAGGGTAATTATAATGGAGGATTTCAACTATGGTAACATTGATTGGAAGGAGGAGAGGACACATGGGAGGAAGGAAATGGATTTTATGCAGTTATTAAGGGATAACTATCTGCCACAGCATGTAATGGAAAATACTATGGGTCAGAGAGTGCTTGACCTAGTAATTGCATCTGAGAATTTGGCAGTAACGAATATGACCACGTTGCCACCTATTGGTGAGAGTGATCAATAGCGTCTTGACTTGGGAGGTGGCTAAAGGTGTGGAATTTTCAGTTAAGATAGGTTACATATGGAATTACCAGGCTTGTAAGTATGACAAGCTTAGGAGTTTGCTTGGTTCTGTGCCATGGCACTGAACCAAGGTAAATCTACAAGGGCTGGATGTTGATAGTGCATGGGAAGTGGTTAAGGAGTATTTGCAGGAGGCAATGGCTGACTGTATACCTAAAGTCTGAATAGTAAATTAAATGGATGAATAACACCATTAAGCTTGAGCTGCAAAAAAAGAAACAACTGTGGATGGAATTTAAGGAGAAAGGTGACCTGCAGGCAAAGGAGTGGTATAAAGCACGGGCCAGAAGGGTAACGAGTGTGGTAAGAAAAGCAAAAGCAGATTATGAAAGAAAATTAGCCATGGCTAAAGAGAATCCCAAACAGTTTTTTCGATGTTGTAAGTAAAAGAAAAAATGTATACTGCAGAATGATTTTAAAGAATGCCAATGGTAGGGAGGTAACTGAATCAGTTGATATAGTGGAATTACTGAGTGAGCACTTTGCAAGATATCATCCAGGTGGTGATATTGCAGGAATGAAGGAACCAACAGGTTATACGGGAATGGTGGTGAATGAAGTGGAGGTGAATAGTCTATTACAAAACCTCAATGTCAATACATCTGTGGGATTGGATGGTATACCAGCTCGTGACATACATGAAGCAGCTAAAGAATTGTCAGTGCCCTTGACCATTTTGTTTAATTTGAGTCTTGGGTATGGGTTAGTCCCGAGGGGGTGGAAAGAGGGGAAAATAGTTCCACTGCATAAAGGAGGTTCCAAGACCGCTGTTGTAAATTACCGACCGATCAGGAATTGTTCAAGGTCTTGGAGAAAATAGTCAAGAGGAGAATGCAGGAATGGATAGATGAAAATGGGATACTGTATGGGGGGGGGAACAGCATGGTTTTGTGAAGGGTAGATCATACCTCAGTGACTTGCTCATGTTTTATAACACAGTGACGGCTGAACTGGATAAGGGTAATGGGTTTACAGTGATCCTACTGGACCTTGCTGAGGCCTTTTACAGGATACCACATGGAATTCTAATCAATAAATTACATCATTATGGGGATGGATATAGGGTTGGTGAGATGGATAGGAGGGTAGTTGATGGAGAGATTTCAGAGAGTGGTTTATTCAGGAGTAGAGTCCGAAAGACAGCATGTGACTAGTGGTGTGCCGCAGGGTTCTGTTCTTGGACCACTACTTTTTAATTTGTTCATTAATGATATAAGAAAGGATCTGAGTGGAACTGTTCATTTGATTGCTGATGATGCAAAGTTGGGTAGAGCAATAGTGAATGTATGGGATGTCGAAATTTTGCAGGATGATTTGGATAGTTTGGACAACTGGGCTAAAGAGAATGGATGTCAATTTAATGTGGCGAAATGTAAGGTTATGCATTTTGTGGTGAAAAGATTAGCAGCAGTATACCACGTTAGTGGAACTGTACTCCAGGAGATTGACGAGACGATTGCCCGGGGAGTTGGGAGTGTTGGTGGAAGTTTAAGGGGCACATCGCAAAAGTGGCTAAATCAGCTCATCAAATCACTTGGTTGCTGAAGAATACTTTGATGAGCAGAGACAAATGGGGAGGAGGTGGAGAGGATCCAGAGACGAGTGACCAAGATGATAGCAGGTCTATGGAATGAACCTTATGAGAACAGGTTGAAGATTTGTGGGTTGCAGAAATTGGTTGATAGGTGGAAAAGGGGTGATATGATTGAGACATTCAAATTACTGAAGGGTTTCTATAAGATTAATTCAGAAGATATTTTTTAGAATAGGACTGGTGGTGGGAGGACTAGGGGCCATCCATGGAAGCTGGGCAAGATTGTGGTTGGCAAGGATGTTAGAGCTAGGTTTTTTTACTTGGAGAGTGGTGAACGAGTAGGATAAGCTGCCAGAATCTGTTGTGGGTGCCATGACTGTAAATGAGTTCAAGACGAAGTATGATAGATACTGTGTGAATGTTGAATAGCTGTTCTTGACATGATGTTAGGGCCTCCCTCGATGAGTCTAAGGACTCCTTGGAGTTGCCTGTACTACTGCTACTACTAATAATAACTTCCATGGATGCCCTCTTGTTCTCTCCACTGTCTATAAAATGAAAAATTCCATCGTTTCTGCTGTATCTGCATCATCTTAGAAACCACGAGATCAGATCTGAGCACGATAGTTCACATGAGGTATCAAAGCCTGTAAAGAGGCAGAATGACTTCCTTATTCTTACATCTATTCGTTTCAGCATTGCAATTATCCTTTGAGTTCTATTTGCAAATTTTGATCCATGACCTCTGAACTGCCATTTCATATCTACTAAAATTCCAAGATTTGTAGCCTGATCAATTTCTCTTATTATAATTATACCAATATAATACACTATTGGATATCTCAAAAGGGTAAGAAGTAAGTTTTTTGCATGGATTGCCTGAAAGGGTGGTGAACGTGCAGGCAGTGGATGAGTTTAAGGAGTGGTATGATAGACTTTGTTCTGACTAGTGTTGACCTCCCATGATGAAGCGTTTAACTCCTGGAGGTCAAAAGATTCATAATAATAATTACACCAAAGTGCATAACTTTACATTTACTAACACAATGACATCCATTTTCACATGCCCACAATTCCATGTTATTCAAATCATTTTGCAAGTACTGCATGTGAGTTGCATTCCTAGTTACCCTGCCTATCTTTGCATCATCAGCAAATAGCTGTATGTCAGCTGTTAAATCCTTCTCAATATCATTAATGTAAAAATTGAATAACAATGAACCAAAGACTGATCCCTTGGGTAACACCGCAGGTCACCTTAAAACTTGTAGACTCACATCCTCATATCAGCTCATATAAGCTGACTGTTAAAATTTCAAGAATTTTGTAATCTGGTTGCTACATCAACACTGGCTATGTAAATCATAGAGTGGCATACACATCATCTACAATGGATAGCAACATTTGGGCAATAAACTTGTATATAATGACATGAAAAATTCACCCAGAACACATTTATTTCAGCACAGTTTGTTTCCTTTTTTCCCACCTCTTCCTTTACATAAGTGTAGAGATTGCAGGGAGAAGGAAGTGCAATTGATGCAGTTCACACTAAGTGTGACCATCTGTAACAGCATATGTCTCACTGGCCAATTCTCCAGAGGATTCCAACTGAAATGTCAGCAAAGAAGTGCCATTGGACTCAACAACCAACCCAATAGCCACCTATTGAGATATTTTAAATGAGAAGGTTTCAGTTTAGTGAACATAATTTGTAAAATAATGAGAAATAGTTTACAAGTAGACTGCATATCAGATTTAATTACAATAAATTTATTGGGAAAAGAGTTAGTGGATTAGGATGCAACTTCATTTGTCAAATCATGGTTGAATTGCAATCACACATTGGCTAAGAATACAAGAGATTGTCACAAGTTAACAAGCATATTTTGTAAGAATCAATTGGCTATATGAAAATTTACAATAAAAATATGAATATTTTGTTATTGTTTGAAACTATATTGTAAATTGTAAAATTTACAATAAATATATGCACACTTTTTTTTTGTGGGCTGGTTGTTAAAAATTTACCAGTGCTCCACTTTCCATATGACACTTTTTGATATGTCACTCAGCCATCCTCTTATTCAATCACATATCCTCCAACTTATGCAACAGCCTTCCATGGTATATTCATCCCTCTTATCTAACTTAGTTATAACATTATTATATTATAAAATGACCATCCCTTAGTAAACGTGTACTATTCATTTGCAAATTATAGGTTCTCTGTCAACCTTTTTCTGTATACGATCTCTTACCAACTTTTCCACCATCACTCCGGAGATACTGATAGTTCAAAAGTTATACATCAGTCTTTGTATCACCCATTCTTTCCACTCCTTTGAAATCTTCCCTGTGCTCAAATTGTACAGCCAGGTCAAAGGAACAGTCAATTCAGCTGAACTCCTTAAGCATCCATGCTGATATCTCGGTCCCTGTTGCCAAATTCATATTCAGTTTATGAAGCAGCTCTAATACTTCCTCATATGCCTGAGTTTCTTCTTCCAATGTTATTAGTTATTCCTTCACACTCATTCTTTCATTTACTTGCAACATAATATAATTCTTTTGGTTTATCTTCAGCTTGCATAGCCAGCTTCTTTTCATACTCATACTTGGTTTCTATAATTTTCATAAGTGACATCATCCTTACTGCACATA
Organism: Typopeltis vanoorti; assembly: GCF_054136105.1. Classification (NCBI taxonomy): domain Eukaryota; kingdom Metazoa; phylum Arthropoda; class Arachnida; order Uropygi; family Thelyphonidae; genus Typopeltis; species Typopeltis vanoorti. The sequence continues at coordinate 26,953,905 of NC_143562.1, read as the reverse complement.
CATGGTATTCCTTCCACATTATCTTTTTCTTAAGAATCTCTTGCTTAATAAAATTGCACATCCATTTCACTCCCACTCTGTCTATTCTTCAAACTCTGGGATACATTCCAATATTGCATACATTTAAAAAAAATACATTGATCTATTTTTTTTAAATACTTCCCATGCACTGCTGATATATCCTTCCCATTTATCAACCGATACCATGAGAGTGAACGTAACATTCTCCTCAGTTGGTTATAATTTCCTCCTTTGAAGTAGTAATCATGTAACAATTTCTAAATGAAATATCCATACACTTGCTACTTCCTACATCAGTACAGCATGATCACTGTCACCAACCAGGAGCAGAACAGTCGCATCTTTTACTGAAGTTCCTTCTGTCATGTACTGCTTGAGGAAGTTGTCTTGCAACATCTCAATAAATTTGGCTCCATTCTTTTCATGAGATTTCATTGCTACCTAATCAAATGTTCTGATAATTAAAGTTACCAGTGATAACTAATTATTCTGTAGCAACAACCCACCATATATTTAAGTTTATTAGGCTCCACTTCATACCAAATAGCCTCAAACTCACTATAATATAATACAATACACTAACCATATCAACACTATTATAGAGAAGTGACATTTTGACTGTAAAACACAAAAAAATGAACAAAGATTGATAGCAACTTAAATGCCAACCTGGTTGGCTGTGGGTTCGATTCCTGCCATGGGCATAGATGTGATTGTCCTTAAGTGGGAAGTGAATTTCATCGCTCATTATGAGACTGCTTCCCTGCTTATTGGAGGCCTGAAGCAGCTTGAAAAAGTTCCGTGTTTGGTCTCTACAGCAGGATTTCTGGACTGTGTAAAAAAAAAAAAATTAATTAAAAATACAATATATATATATAAAATTGATAAAAACAGAAGAAGAAAAAATCCTCAGCCCACCAATCTTACAAAACGTACTATAGGTTTGCAAATAAACTTTTGTGGGCAGATGCAACATTGAGAATTAGCAAAATATAAAAGAAATGAAGTAATGAATGAATTAAACTAATAGCCAGTAATAAAAAGAAAATAAACACCTTTGGATGTAGCATGTTAAAAGAATTATTATCAATAGACCTCCATGGGGTCAAAAAGCCAGAATTATTTCTTGAAGAGGCTTACATCATCAGGAGTAATGATACTGTATATATATAAATAAAGGTTTAACACAATAAAAGCTTACTGATAATTAATTACACAGATGTTTTTTTTTATAACTTCACAACTGTCAAGTAATTGTCAATAAAATAGGCCCATTTCATGGGCATTGTAGATGTTATCTACACTAAATTTTTTAAACAAGATTACGTAACACTCCATATTATAAACTTAACTGGCTAGCCCATTTAAACTCTATTGTGTTCCAAATAAACAAAGCAAATTCTTATATTCTCATTTTGTTTTTGTTGTTCTACACTTGTCTGAATAAAATTACTGCCCCTATTAACTAGTGGATCCATTAATAAGAATCTACTGTAATAATAAATTATCATTATCCTGGTGGCTAATTCACACAATCAGAAAGGTAGTAGGGGGGTTGAATGTTATAAGATTACTATATATATACACATGTATCACTGCTGGTAATTTAAACAACTGTGATGTGCTTGCTTACTAAGATTGGGATTTTGTGTGGTTTATTCTGTAATTATCTCTAAATGATACATTTTTTGGTTATTCTCACTAAAAAATTCCTAGTAGTGGGATATACTAATGAAAAGTTATAAAACCATGGGGAAAAATGTCATAAGTAGGCATATTTTGAAATTAAGATTTGTTATGCACTGTATTAAAAAAAAATTGCTTTGCTTTTATTTATTTATTTTTACACTGATGCATGGCCTCTTAAATATTTCAATTGAATTTATTGCACACCCTGTTCTTTGTTCTTTTCACAAAAAAAAAAAAAAAAAAAAAGGTGATCTTATACTTTTCTTTCTTAATATGTGGCTGGAATTTTTTTGTTTATTTCTGTATGTTTATAAATGCAGCTTACAATTCTGCCTTTTCCTTTCCAGTCCTGAAACTTTGCACATGTAGCAGATACAAAGTTGTGGTAAGTGTTTGGTAATATGAATGCAATATGGTTATGGCCTACCTTTTATGTTTCTGTGTGATACCAAAAAGTGGGTAGGGAAACGTTTGTATAGATGAACACTCTGTGATCAATTTGACTGAAAGATATATTTTTATACCTTAGGATAGGATAATGTTATGATTGCTAGCTTTGTAAACAGTTATCCCAGATTAAAATGGGGAGGGGGATCCCAGGAAAAATCGGGAGGGATACAATTGATGAACCTGTCAGTTGTATATCACTTCATCTCATAATCAAAAAAAAAAAAAAAAAAAATCCCAACCATTGTACATGATTTTACTCAGCTTTTAGTTCTGTGCTCATCTTTATCATGGATAAAGAGTTAGTTACTAAATAAATTTAAAGAAATTTATGTAGTGAACTTGTTTTAGCTAATTTTTTTAGTTTGAGTTTGCCATTACGATTACATTTAATTTTATTATTAATCATGCTGAGGCTGACGTTTATGCCACTGTTTCTGTGTTATTGTGGTCACTGAATTTTTCCTTAGTAGCACTGAGCTTATGATGGCCTGCAAATGATCACATTAATCTTTTAATCTTAGTAGCTTCCACTGCTGTTTGGGAAGTATCTTAAATGTTATTCCTGGCCTTCCTTGTGGTTTCTAAATGGGGGATCCTTTTTTTTCCCTTCTTGATGAATATCTTCAAGAAATATTGGAGCTTATTCCTGACATACATGACAGGAAGTTTATTCTCTTTGATAAAATACAAATGGTAAAAACTGTACAGATAGGGTTTTTTGTTGACATTTTTTTTAAAAGATTTAAACTAACTCTCATGACACTTTAGACTAGTTACAGGCAACAGTTTATTACTGAACTATGCATTTCGGAAAAAAAAGTAATTGAAATACATTCGTTTTTTTTAATGCCATTAATTTTCATATTTCATCTGTTAGCATTCTTTTTATAATCCTAGTAAATCCCAATTTATTATCAAGAAATCAAACAATGTGAATTAAGTCAATCATTTTATTTCAGGGAATGAAAACATTAATAAAAACGATATGTTGCACACAAGTAGATTGCACTAAATGTAAACAAATGTGTTCTGTATCTCTTATATGGAGTTTTAAAATTTTTAATTTAGATCAGTGTTCAGTAACCTTTCAAAAATGAACTTTTTGATTTTATATTTGACCAAAATATGTTAAAAGCTGCAATATTGGGCAAAATACAAATATCTGCACACCCTGTACAAAAAAGAAATGTAAACATTTTATGACTGTTTTTACCAATTAAAGGTTGTAAATCTACAGTACATGACTATTCTAAATAAGCTAAAGGTTAGAAAATACCTGATCTAAACTAAACATTTAACTTCTGTAAGCTGTTACAAGCTTTCAGTAAGCAAGATGGATGTATGATCTTACACAAAAAAAAAGAAAAAAAAAATCTACCACTGAAAAAACTTGAAACATCATGCTACAGTGGGATTCAAACAACCCACAACCTGTAGGTTAGCAGATGGAAACACTGTTCTCTTTGCCAACCCAACTAGAGAAGGAAATTAAAAAAATGATACTGATACTGATTAAAATTAAAGGTGATACGATACGATATGATATATGTGCAAGGTTCAGTCAATACAATTTGCCCATAATTAGTTTCTTTGCAGAATGGCTGATGGTTGTCTGAAGCTGGGCTTTTCATACCTTAGTTACTTAATTGCATAATAAGAGCAATTATGCAAGTTTCGGACTGCTAGCCTAGGATATGTAGCATATTTTCCATAGGAGGGACCCCTTGAAAAAAAAAAGTAATATATTTATCTGAACAAATTCACCTAAATCCATATATAGGACTTGAAATTTTGATTAGTAAAGTAAAATTTCAAGAATGCTAACAGGTACTTGGTAAATTAATTCTTAATTTATTTTTAAAAAAAATTAAATAAAAAAATTAGAAAAAAGCTTCCTGAATGCGAGTTGGCTTGACTGATTTCTTATTGTTTTAAAAGTCATAAGTGTGCAACACAATGAAAGGTTATAGATTTTATATGCTGTGGCCAAGTGCTTTGGCATAGTCATTCACTTAAATTTATTTATTAATTTATTTATTTTTATTTATTGAATATTTTTATTACTTGTGCTCAATTACTTGTATAATAGTGATTAAATATGATAATTTCTTAAATCACACAAACTAAAAGCATCCTCTTGTTGGACTGTAAATGCTTTACTATTTTTAAGTTTTCATTTTTACAATTCGATCAGTTTTATGTATGAAAATTGTAAGTAAAAAATTAATAAGAAATATAAAGTGCATTTGGCTCTGTTTACTATTTATTGTAATCATAACCAATTAGCCATTTATTCCTAATACAATTTTGAAATGTTGTCTGTGAAAAAAAAGTCATGACTCAATATCAACCATGTAAAAAAAGTTTCAGGTATATATATTTCCATTTAGTTGACTAAGCAGTGAACTAAATTTGATTTATACCTAAGTCTACTCATATATGAATACAGCCACTGAACTGTCATAAATTTTCCTGCTTGGTAAGAGAAAATATGTAGGTAAAAAATAATTTTTAAAAAAAAGTTATCAGCAGATTGACAAACACACATTCAAAAATCAGTTGAAGGAGTATGACAATTTTTTCTACATCAGATCACTCACTGTTTACAAATAATGCAAAAACTGATCTGGCTGAGCTATGGTTGATCCATAATGTTAAATTAACCTTGCAAGTATTTGTCTATTCCATTAAAATTTAGTATGAGGCTTATGGCTAACTGTTTGTTGAAGATCAGTATACGATCCAAAATACTGGAAAAAGTTTTTAAAAATCCCTGCATATAATGGAATGCTTTGACTCAGAAGGAAGGAACAGCAGTTATTCTAAATTAGTTTACAGTTTACGACCTTGCTTCAAATCCAGCAAACAGTTTCAGTCACAGAAAATGGATATGTATTTTAAAAAGTTAATTTCATTATGAACCATTTCCATTTTTAAACATGAAACTGAGAAAAAATTAAACTTAAGAATTATTTTTAAAAAATAACTTATAGTAATCTGCTGGAAATCTGCATTTGTATCATGAAATTTCAGCTAATGTTTTGTAAGAATTAGATCAATTATAGATTTGTCTGTGTATGACTCATAGTTAAGGTACTGGAGAAGTTGGTTAGGAATATAATACAGGATTCTATATGGTGGTTGGAATGGATTTGTGAAGGATAGTTCTTATTGATTGCCAATTCACTGGAGCAATGATTATGGAACTACCTGTAGATTAGACACTGTGCCTGTGATATAGAGGTTGAAGTGAGTCTGTAAGAGAGGAATCAACTATGAGCTAATTGCACTCCTCTGGATAGTGTAGGATTTGAAGGGAAGTTTTAGGTGCACCACCCTGAACATGGACAGATCTGTATATAGCGAAGAGTTGACTGGGTATAAAATAGGGCTCTTAAACAAAAGAGAATGCAAAGTGTCTTGGATGCTAAGGAGGCTGGACTGGAGGTAAACATTAGTCCAAGCAAAGAGATTGGAACTTGTCTGGTGATTTGTGTATTACTGAGAGTAAAGATAAGTTAACTGGGATCCCTTTTGCATGAGAAAAGGCGACTGTTTTGGTGGCATTGAACATAAGGTTGTTCTTGCCACACTGGAGAATAATATGTAGATCAATGTTTAATATGTTAGTTGTAGATAATCTCATAGCCTGGGATATTCGAGTACTGCATGGTTTGTCAAATGAGTATGATGAGTGGAGAATTACTATTGTCTGCAAAACACTGCAAAATCCTATTGTGGATAGGATTAGTAGTTATTGTGAGAGGTCATTTATGTACACATACCATGACTCGCAGAGAACGACCAGCGAGAAAGCTGGCTACACAATTACAGAGGGTGGTAGGAAGACCAAAGGATGACAATTTGTTTAGTAGGCCTCTATGCCACACGTGGTTAAAAGCTTAAGAAATGTTAAGGGCAACAGCACAAGTTTCTCCGAAGGTTGACAGTGACCTGAAGTCGAGTGTACTGCAAGGGTTGTAGAGACTACACAGTGCACTGCTGCTATGATAAGGAACACACAAGCTGAGATGAGAAAGTGATTTGTGTCACTGTATAAAGTAACACAAATCACTGACAAGTCATGAACATTGCATGAAATTAATATAATATTAATATTATTATTGATGTTACCCTTGTCCTCTTCTCACCTGCAGTATAACAAGAGACCAATCAGGAAAGAGACAGACCAATCAGCCAACAATGAAGCCCCACTGTGCAATTGAATAAAATAAGAATAACACAGGTCACAAGCAGTTGATAAGCCACACCTAATATAGTTCTGCTGAATATTTACATAAATCCTAGAAATTGATATCAATAGTTCTTTTTTTACCTCCTGCATTTAACAGTTTAAATACTTAGACACCAAATAAAAATAAGGAAAAACATATTTGCAAATTTTCAACTGACTCATGAGAGAATTTTTTTTTTTTTTTCAAAACTTCCATACACTAAGCATAATCACAAAAATTGAATGTGAATCACGTGGTAGTTAACACCTCAGACCAAAAGTCATCCTAACCAACTGTTATTCTTTCCTCACCAAAAAACAAAAATCCCAGTAGGTATTGCCACATTTATTCAAACACCACAATTGAGAAGAAAGCGGGAGGGGGGGGGTGAAGAACAGGTGGGTATATGTGTGTGTTTCAAAAATTATTACACCATGATTAAATTCCTAAAGGATGCAGGTGCACACTGTTGTATAAAAATAATAATCAAGATTTTCAATAAAATGCAATGTCACAAGAGACAAATTCACATTTTTGGTTAACCTTAAATTGAAAATAAATTGAAAATTGAAAAGACATACAAAAATATTTTGGAAAAATTTGGAGAAAAGAGCAAAACTAATAATAATGGCAAATTTCTGTTGGATTTCTGCTCAGGACATGGACTGGTTATTACTAACACCATGTTCCAACATAAATAAAAATGTGCACAAATTCACATGGAGAGAAGAGGCAAGGAATAAGAAAAGTCTCATTGACTGTTATTGTTGATAGTGATGTTTTCTCCCTGGTGCAGGACATCAGAGTGTACAGAGGATTTGAAATTGGAAGTGATCACTATTTAGTCTTGAGCAGGATAAAATTGAATTTCATATTGAAAAGAATAACACGTAAGAAAGTTTTAAAGCGAATAAAAGTTGAGCAGCTCTCAGATGAGAACTGTAGACTAAAATACACAAAGATTATTGAAGAAAAAATGAAAGAGTTCGAAAACAGGAATCAAATCAATCAGAGCTTTCTTCAAGGCAAGCCTTGAAGAAAGCCCTGATTGATTCAGCTAGAGAGGCATGTGGTGAAGTTGTCTGCAAGGATAGAAAAATTAGAACTCCATGGTGGACACGTGAAGGAAAAGAAGAAAGCATATCAAAAGTTCCTGGCAAATAAGTCAGCTTGTGCTCTTAGAGAATACAGGGACAAATGTAAGAATGCTAAGCACTGTGTGAAACTAGCTAAACAAGTCATGGGAAGACTTTGGCAAGAATATAGAAAATAAATATCAAGAAGGTGGCAAAATATTCTGGAGGCTATTGAAGAAGCTTAGAAATGGAGGAAAGAGTGCTGTAAAAGGAGTTAGAAATGATAAAGGTGACATGAAAACGGGAGAAAAAGATATCCGTGAAGTATGGAGTAATTACTTTGAAAAACTGCTAAATGAAACAAGCAGTGATGACAGCACAGTGGTAAAAAAAACACTGACCAGGAATGCAGTCAGGAATACATATCCATACTTGAAGTAGAAAAAGCCATCAAAGGCTTGAAATGTGGAAAGGCAGCAGAAGTAGATGATATTCGACCAGAAATGCTGAAGTATGGTGGTATAAGAGTCTTACAGTGGCTGCACTGCATAGTTCAGAAAGCCTGGACAGAGGGACGAATTCCCGATGATTGGAGTAGAGCTCTCATAGTACCCATATATAAAAAGGGAAATAAAACTGAATATGAGAATTACAGAGGTATTTCCCTACTGAGTGTTCCTGGCAAGATCTATGCAAGTATACTTGAGAAATGGTTGAGAAAAATTGTGGAAGACAAGCTTGGTGAAGAACAAGCTGGATTCAGGCCAAATAGAGGCTGTCAGGATCAGATCTTCACTTTACGACAAATAGTCGAGAAAGCATGAGAATATAACAAAGATCTGTATTTAAGTTTTGTCGATCTGGAAAAGGCATATGACAAGGTCCCAAGAGAGAAGCTATTCAATATGCTACAGTTATATGGTGTCCATGGGGCATTATATCAAGCGATACTTAGTCTTTATTTGAGTTGTAAGTCAGCAGTTGGAATTGAAGGAATTACAGGAAGATTTAATGTTAAATCTGGTGTGAGACAAGGATGTATATTATCCCCTCTGTTATTCATTATCACATTATGAAGGAAAGTGGTATGAAACATGATATCAGAATTGGAGATGTTAATGTCAGCTCTTTGCTTTATGTGGATGATGTTATACTTCTAAATAAATTTGCTACAAGTCTGCAAGATTCTCTGACTGAATTGAATAACTGTTGTAATAGATATGGTATGAAGGTCAGCAATAAAAAGACAAAGACAATGAAAATAGGCAGAATCATTGAAAATGTCAACTGTGTTGTGAATGGAGAACCTGTGGAACAAGTAAAACATTTCAGCTACTTAGCATGATTTTTAGTGAAGATGGTAAATTAAATATACAAATAGACAACAGAATCAGCAAAGCTGGTATGGTGGGAAGTCAATTGAATAAATTTATATGGAATAAGAGAGAAATTAGTAGGAACACTAAATTAACTGTATACAAGACTGTGTTCAAACCAGTTTTAACTTATGGATCTGAGAGCTGGGTCAGAAGTAAAACACTTGACCATAGACTAGAGACTACAGATATGAGAGTCCTGAGAAAGATTAGAGGCATGAACAGATGGCATCAGTGGCAATATCATATTAAAAACGAGGATATTAGGAAAGAACTAGACATTGTCAGCATTCAGGAATGCGTTAGCAGAGCTAATCTGAGGTGGTATGGTCACTTAAACAGAATGGGCGAGGAAAGATTAGCAAAACAAGTGTTCTCTGCCAGGTTGGCAGGAAAATGACCCAGAGGAAGACCAAGATATAGGTGGATTGATACGGTACAATGTGCCTTAGACGATAGAAATATAAGATCTGATAATGTTGGAGTCTTGACAAGTAACAGACTGATTTGGAGGAAAATTGTAGGTAGGAAGTTAGTAATGATGTAATTTTTTTCATGTAGTACTATCATATCCTGTACATCCCTTGAGAGTATATGGCAAGAATTTGATGATAAATTGAAATTTTTTTTTTTTGTAATTTAAATTATAAAAAAAAAATCAGCAAGGACAGTTTGGCTGGCTTCTATTTTCTCAGCAGTGAAAAGGTTAAAATAAGTACAACTTATTTTTATTATTGGCTATCACAATCCAATACATTATCAACTGGTTAATATTATCTAATTTCATAAACCCAGTTGGATTGCGCAAAACCAACTCTATATAAGAAACCAGCACAGAGGAAGAAATTTTAAATACAATTCTTTTCGGTTAGAATATCACATAGTTTTGTTATTTATTATTATTATTATTATTACCACCCCAAGACCTCATGGAGTCAAAGACTCATCTGGGAGGTCCTTTTATCACACACACACACACACAGCTCATCATGCCTTGTTTTAAACACATTCAAACTCTTTGCAGACACCACATTCTCAGGCAAGGCATTCCAATCATTCACAGCCCCTGCACGAAAAAAACCTGCCTCTCACACCCTCTTTATACAGTTTTCAGGGATGACCTCTGGTTCTCCCCTGATCTCCTACTATTCTCTGTAAAACTTCTCCAACATTGATCCTATAACAACCCCTTACCAACTTGTAGGTCTCTATCATATCTTCTCTCTTTCTCCTGTCCACCAGACTGCAAATTACATCTTCTCAATCTTTCATCATACTCGACATTCCAGAGGTCAGAAGCTACCTTAGTCAGTCTCCTTTGGACCCTTTCCAACATCTCTTCATCCTTCTGAAAACCTGGTGACCAAATCTGGGCACAATAGTTCATGTGTGGCCTAATCAAAGCCTTATACAACGGAACAAGAATCTCCCTGCTTCTACGCGTCAGTGTCCTCCGCATCATTCCCAGAAGCCTTTGTGTTGTCTTCACAATTTTGGCAATGTGTCCCCTAAATTTTAGATCCTTATCCACTATCACCTCCAGATCTCTTATTTCCTCCAACAATATATTCTCACCAAGCATAAATTTTGCATCCCATCTTTGTTTTCCAAATTTTAAAACCTTACATTTTGCAACATTGAACTCACATCCCCATTTCCATGCCCAATCACTCTATCTATTCAAGTCTTCCTGTAAGGCCACAACATCTTCACTACACTTCATGGTTCGTCCCAACTTTGCATCATCTGCAAACAACTGAATATCTTCATCCAAATCACCTATATCATTAATATACCAGGTTAAACAGCAATGGACCTAAAACAGATCCCTGAGGCACTCCACTAGTGTCTTTCCTTTTCCTGGATATTGCTCCCCCATATACAACTTGTTGATACCTATCAGATAGCCAGTTTCCAATCCAATGCACCAACCTAATATCCAACCCCATCTGCTCTAGTTTGACTGTCAACCTATCATGAGGTACTCTATCAAAAGCCTTTGCAAAATCCAAGTATGTTACTGTGTATCCTTTTCCTCTGTCTAAGGAAGCAGTCACTTTATTGTAATAAGTAAGTAGATTACTAAAACATGACCTCCCTTTAGCAAATCCATGCTGTCCATCAAAGATAATACCATTGTTATCGACCCAACTCTGGATCCTAGTTCTCACAAGCTTCTCCAACAACTTAACCACAACACCTGACACACAGATAGGCCTATAGTTTGATGCTTGAGTTCGATCACCTTTATGAAGTGGCACAATCTTGCCCTCCTTCCATTCCTTAGGAACTTGACCAAGTGCAAGATTCGTATTAAAATATGTCAAGGCAGGTGTCAACTCCCTGGCACATTCTTTCAGAATACGTGGTGATATATTATCAAGTCCCACAGTCTTATTAACATCTAGTTTACTCACTCCCCATACACCTCTTGCTCACCTATAGTCAGTCTCTCCTCCCCCCCATCATCAACTGCTCTCAATCCCTCCATGAAGTCACATCCACAGGATTGAAAGATCTTTATGAACTGCTCATTAAGTATCTCCACCAGACATTCTGCATCAGCTGTCTTTATACTATTTTCTCCAATCAGTGTCATCCTTCCATAATTCTTTCTTTTGCTGGCTACATATTGGAAGAACTCTTTAGGATTCTTTTTGGCTTCATTAGCCAACTGCTGTTCATACCTCTCTTTAGCTACCCTCACCAACCAAGTCACCTCCTTGCTTGGTCTTTGTAGACCTCATGGAATTGGTTATTTCCACTTCTCTTATGCTGCCTCCACAATGCCCTTTTTCTCTGTATCGCATGCTTAATCTCTTTATTCATCCATCTCACACCCACCTTATTTAATCTTCTCACCCTTGGAATACATTTAGACATTGCATCTACTAAACAGTTTTTGAAAATCCCCCAAGCTGCATTGTTCTCTTTTCCAGCTAACTCCTCATTCCACGCTATACCTGCAAGCTGTCTCCTGAGATCTTCATAAACACCCCCCCCCCCTTATAGTTCCACATATACCCTTTTCTCACAGAGGTCCTTGCACTGCTAGTAATCACCTCATGGTCACTCTCGCCAATTGGTGGATGATTTGACACCTCATTTATAATTGCATCCTCTGATGAGATGACCAAATCCAAGATTCCGCAGTCCTCGTGTGCCCTCTGTTACATACTGTCTGAGGTAGTTATCCCTCAAAAAACTCAAGAAACTCATTTTCTTTACTTCCAGTTGCTATCTCATCATTCCAGTCTATATTGCCATAATAAAATCACCCATAATGATCACCCTTTTCTTATTTACTTGGCTAATTTGATTGTACATTTCATTATCACCACCATCCACATTACCTGGTCTATAACAACATCCCACCAAGTATTTGATTCCATTCACCTCTATCTCACACCATACTGCCTCAAAACCACTGGCACTATTTCCCTCTTGCATCTCTACTTTATATGGACATAACTCTTTCCCTATCAGCAATAGCACTCCCCCTCCCTTTTTACCCCTTCTGTCCTCACGAAATACATCATACCCTTCCATCTCTATTCTTGTCAGGATGTCATCCTCTTCCAACCATGTCTCACTTATTCCGACAATCTTTGGGTGAACAGATGCAATTAGTGCAACCATTTCATCTGCCTTGTTTCTTATACTTCTAGCATTTGTATACAAACACAACAGCTCATTTCTGGATCTACAGTTAGTTCCACTGATACCACTCACTCGATGTGATCTCTCCATGCTCGACTGGGGCCATTTCCCTTTCTGCTTCTTCATTTTAAAACCCTTTTCAATTCCAACTGTTTCCTCTTGATCCCTGGTCATCCCTTTCCTTTCTTGCCTACACATGCTCACCTCCTCTTGGAGCATCCACCTTTCTCATGCTGTGCACTCCTGTCCACCCTGAGCCTCCCCATTTCCCTGCTCCTCTTGCATACCCATTCTCTCATTTTCTATACTCATACCACTCACTTCCCCATTCATAACCGCCTCTTCAATCTCTCCTGTCTTACTCTCCCGCTCTTCCACGTCACTTCCCACTCGCTCTGATTCATTCTCTCTATTCACTTCTCTACCTTCCAGCAGCAGTCTCTCCAAGCGACTCACACCATAACCACTCAAATGCAGTCCATCGCTCCCATACAGCTCACTTTGTCCCTCAAACGCATTTCACACATTAACAAACTGTACTCTCATCTCCTCACACATTTCAGCCAGCATATCATTCAAAATCCTTGCTCTCTGCCTCATTTCACCACAGTCATACCTAGGCAACCTGCTAACTACCCTTCCTGTCACACTATTCTCTTTTATCCTTCTAAGCAGCCTCCTGATATCCATTCTGACACACTCTTTGTCCTCTCTCAAATCATACGTACTTATTAATACTCTTAACTCTTTTGCTCACTCCTGCCTCATATCCAATGCCTCAATCACTCTACTCATTTTAGCACCTGGAAAATATACCTTGTGCATTCTATCCTCCAGCACGCCTTTAATAACGAAGTCACCATACAACGCCACTTGCTCATCTTTCGTTAACGCTTTCATGGCATCATTATTTATTTTAATAGTTTTTACCCGAATTTTCTTAATTTCATTCCGCATCCATTTCATTTCTTGCCTCATCCAATCCAATTCAACTTCCGAATCTTGCGACACATTCTCTCTTATCATTCAATCTTTCTAACTCTCAAACCCCTCTTCTCACTTTCACTCTCATTCATCCTTCTTTGTTTTCGTACTTTCAGTCCAACATGCGTCCAACTTTCACTATCATTCTTCCCATTTTCACACTTATTCATCTTTCTTTGTTTCTGTACTTTCGGTCCACCATGCGTCCAACTTTCGCTATCATTCTTCCCATTTTCACATTCATTCATTTTTCTTTGTTTCTGTACTTTCAGTCCAACATGCGTTGAACTTTGACTATCATTCGTTCTTTTTTTCGCTATCATCCATTCTTTCGATTTTTTTATCACCTTTGAGGTATATAACTGGTCATTGATCTTATTTAATGACAAATATAATGTATTTGGTCTTGACATTTGTTATCAAAACGTTTAGCTAATCTTTTAAAGGAGCACATCAGGCATCAGACTCATTTATCAAAAACTCACAATACTTGTAGAAAAACTAGGAGAAATTTATATCTTACCAATGGGCATTCTAGCTAGTCTAGATATTGTATCTTTGTTCACAAATGTTCCTGTAGATGAAGTTATTGCACTTGATGATCTGTTCCCTCCTGACATCTCTCCACTATTTAGACATTATCTCAACTAGAATTATTTCTAATGGAATGGAAAATCTACAAATAATTTTCTGGTCATGCAATGGGAAGCCCTCTATCTCCTCCATTTGCTGACTTATTCATGGAAAACTTTGAAAAGATTTCCTGCTGTCTAGAAATCCAAAACCGTATCCAGATTATAAATATGTCATCTACATATCTCCACCAAAGTTGGAGATACATAATAACATATTTATGTCATTATGTGGCTACATTACTTGATTTACTTTCATCTGTTAACTTCTTCTATAATAAAATTAAATTCACTTTAGAACATGAAAATGAAGGAAAATTACTTTTCCTAGATATTTTAATTATGAAAAAAGCAGAAAGAAGTCTCTCTCTCTCAACGTATCCCATAAGCCTACTCATACAGGTCGTTACCTACATTTCTCTTCATTGCATCACATATCACAAAAATTAGGCATGCATACACTAAAATAAAAAGGACAATCGCTACTGCAAGAAATGAGAAACACTAAGAGAAGAATTGCATTCTCTTCTCTGGCTATTGGTGAGCAATAGATATTCTACAAAAATGGTATAAAGAATGCCATTCTCTACTCCGGCTCCACAACAAATTCCTGACGTTTGCTACAGAGCCTCGGTTTCCATCCCTTATATTGGTAGACCTTTAGAATTGCCACTCTTCTGAAATCTCATGACATAAGAGACTTTCAAGCCCATCGTGATTATACGACCTCTGTTACATTCACCTAAGGACCACAACCCTTTCAACAAACAGCCTGGAGTTTTCAATATTCCATGTCCTTGTGGCCTTGCTTACATAGAGCAAATATCTAGAAGTTTGGAAATTAGGCAAAAAGAGCATATTGGAGATGTTCATAACAGAGAAGAAAGCCCAGGTGTAGCTTTCCACTTCTCCCACATTCGTCACAATACTGAATGGGACAAAAGCTCCATACCTTACATACAAAACATCTTCAGTACCCACATCGGAGTCTATGATTTTATGTGATATTTGGAAATCTCTTATTAGATCTTTCCATAGATAGTCTAACTTTTCTGCCAACTGTCATCTACTGAACGATGATTGACGTGTGCAAGCTTCCACGCTCCTTGTTTTTTTTTTTTTTTTTGTGTAATGGTTCTTACATGTTCAGTTTTAGTTATATATAATGGTTCGTGCTTACTGCTTATTGTATTTTTTTGTTCTTCCTAACCCAGAAGCCACTAGCATATGTGGCAAAACTGGTCAGTTTAACTATATTTTATCACGACCTATTAAACCCAGTGTCAGTTATTGTTTGTCACATTTGTTTTTTGGTCAAAAAATCTACATACTCATCACATTATCTTCTTTCTTTCCAGAAAGAGTAGCAATGGATAAACTTCTTCCTTGCTCATATCTTGCTTTAACCACTGGATGCAATATTCCACTAAAATTAAATATTCAGCTTAATTATTGTAAAAATCAGCAGATGTGAAGTTGCTTTTTTGGAATATGATAGAGTAATCTTGTACTCTTCTCAAGTAACTAGCTACCTCATCTCGGAATGAGAATTAGAAACACAGCATAATCACCAAGTGCCTTGGTGTTTAGCCATTATAAACTAGATGGATTAATTTTCATTTATTCCCATGTTAACCATGTTTGTGAAACACGGGAATGGGAATATAATTGCCTAACTTATTTGAAATTAAGACATTCCGGTACATTTTATTGGACTGTTAAGATGCATGAAGATATGTGCAATTAATTCATTTATACTTTTCCCATTAAATATATCCTAATGTTTTTAGTTTAATTGCATTGGACTGTTAATGTCCACAAATGCAGTAATATTTCACAGATGAATACATCAATCAATATCATTAAATTTGAAGAACAGATGCTGTTACCATATGAAATGACACTTGTGTTAGCCAAAGTAAGTTGCTACTGTAGATATCATCATATTCACGTATTGCTTAATTTTTTGTGGGAGGGTGGGGATTTTTTTTTTAATCGAAAACAAATACAATATGATTTCTATCATACAACCATGATATGGTTTGCTGGGATTTTTTTAATGTTCCACCTGTCTCAAATGATTTTTTTTTTTTTTTTTTTTTTTTTTTTTTATATCTATTTTACTTTTGTAGAAACAGTTTTTTTAGAAAGACATCTTGGATTTGGGGGCCAATTTAATGTTATGACAACTACAGTCAGGTTGACATGTACAAAACAAATCTAATTTATGTTTTATATATAGAGTACTATATAAACATTCTGAAGATAAATGGAAGATATTTAAGCCATTTATGCTTTGCAGATGACATATTTATCTTTACTTCAACTGCACATGAATTACAGACTCGTATCCATGAGCTGCAAATTGCTAGCAGAACAGCAGGCCTAAAGATAAACCTAAAAAAGAAGACCCAAGTTATGTTTAATAGTTATGTCCAACCAGAAATAATAAAAATCAATAATGAGGAAATTAAGCAAGTAGATTATTACATATACTTAGGGCAACAGATATCAATGGAACAAAATATCGTGGATGAAATTAAAAGGCGTGCGATGCTTGGGTGGAAAGCATTTGGAAAATTACATTCAATATTCAAAAGCCAACTACCATTATGCCTAAAGAGAAAGGTTTTTAACCAGTGTATTCTTCCTATACTGACATATGGCTGCTGTGAAACATGGACACTGAATGCAAAGGAAATTCAAACATTAAGAACACAATTTAGCATGGAAAGAAATATGCTTGGTATCACAAGATTGGATCACAAAAGGAATACATGGATAAGAAATCAAACCAAAGTCTCTGACATCATAGGAAGAGTAAAGCATCTGAAGTGGCAATGGGCTGGGCATATTGCCCAAAGACAAGATCAGCAATGGACAAAATAAGTATTGGACTGGATTCCATGAGAGGAAAAACGACCACGACGCTGACCGAAATCACGGTGGATTGATGATATCATCAGATTTGCAGGAGTGACATGGACAGAGAGTGTCGGAGTAATCTTGGAAAGGCCACCTTCATCCAGCAGTGGATCGATAATGGCTGATGATATAAGCATTAACTGATAGTCTATTTTCAGTACGTGCAAAAT
Source organism: Typopeltis vanoorti (assembly GCF_054136105.1). Classification (NCBI taxonomy): domain Eukaryota; kingdom Metazoa; phylum Arthropoda; class Arachnida; order Uropygi; family Thelyphonidae; genus Typopeltis; species Typopeltis vanoorti. Next base: position 26,936,687 of record NC_143562.1, on the reverse strand, counting down.
ACTATGGTGCCCCCTTGATAATCTATAACACCCATTTCAGAAGTTATAGATCTATCATATCATCCCTCTTTCTCCTGTTTATAGAGTTTGCAGTCCACTTACTGTTAATCTGTCCTCATAACCTACATTCCATAATCCTAATATCATCTTTATTACTTTTCTTTGCACAATATGCATACAGTAGTCCAGGTGTAGTTATGACTTCCTTATCCTTCATTGTCAATGTTTCTTTCAGCATTGTAGCACTGAATTGTATCTGCAATTTTTGTAATGTGATTGTTAAACTTCAGTTACCTATCCACCATAACTCCAAGATCCTCAGTCTCATCAGTTGCTCGAAACATAATTCCACCAGATAATCTGCTGTTGGAAACATCATCATGCCAAAGTGCATAACTTTACACTTACTAATACTAAACTGATAGCCATTATCATTTGCCCACTGTTCCAGTATTCAAATCATTCTGTAAGTAAGTGCTATATATATCAGTAGCTTCCCTGATTGCCCTACATATCTTTGCATCATCAGAAAACAGTTGAACAAATCCTGTCAGGTTCTTTGCAATACCATTGATGCATAAATGGAATAGTAGTGGTCCAAGCATGATCCCAGAGGTACATTTAATTGATTCACACCCACCATGTACTACTTTCTGATCTTTCCTATCTGCTAGCCATCCACATATCCAAGTCAATAGTTTATATTCCAATCCAATATTATCCAGTTTATGCAACAGCCTATCCAACTTTGCCATAACACTATAAAATATAAACAAAATGCTAAAACATGACCTTCCTTTAGTAAACCATGCTGTTCTTTGTAAAGTATAGCTGGTCTGTCAACTCATTTCTGTATGCAAGTTCTTACTGACTTCTCTAAAATCTTCACCACTCCAGTGATGCTGATAGGTTGACAGTTATACGTTGATTTTGTCCCAATCGTGTATGGTTGAAGTATAATGCATTATTTCCATTCCTGTGGGGTATTTCCTAAGCTTTTAGATTTAAGTTATACAAACATGTCAAGTGCCAAGCCGATTTGACTGAACATTCCTTTACACATAGCATAAGTGCTGATATCCTATCTTGCCCTGGTGTCAAATTGATATCCAGCATATGCACTGCTGTTGAACCTCATTTTTATGCACCTCTATTTCTCATCTAATGTTAAGTGACAGCACTGTGCTCCATGTTATTATTATTATGTGACACCTCCGGGAGTTTCAAGGATTCATCGTAGAAGGACACACTACTCTACTTCACTAAATACATCTCATCCTCTCCACTACTACTTTACTCTTCAACTACGACACTACTACCATCATCACCAACAACAGTATTTTTTACCTTTAAATTGTGTGTGTTCTGAAGGCCAATTTGTCTGTACACGGGATGAAATTCCCGAGTTTCCAGGAGGAAAAACCCTGCTACCACATATGAGATCAGCTAACTCACTTTCAACTGAAAAACCCCAGATAAGTATTCCCCTCATCACAACGAGGATTGAACCCAGGTCTTTCCCACTCGAAGGGCACAATGTTTTGCTATTCTTCCAATTGCGCTACGGCGGCTTACAATATGCATTAAGTTGATTGATCTTGGCAGAGTGAGTACTCGATTATTTGAACAATCTCATCCACTTCTGACACAAGACTACTATCTGCATTTACTAGCATTATTCCTCTGCGTTATTATTTTTTTCTTTTACTTGCAGTATAGCAATTTGGGTTGCTTTTAGCCTGCAAGTTTCTTTGAACTCCAGTTTCTTTGCATACTTTAATTTAGCTTTCAATAGAATACTTGTAATTTTCTGGCCTACACTTTATAAATTTCATAACAATTCACATCTTATGGATCTCTTGATTAATAAGGTCAGACATCTATTTCACTCCCATTTTATTTGTTCTTTGAACTCCAGGGGACACATTCAGATACTGTTTCATTTAAGCACCTTTTCCAAAATTCTCTGTGTTACTGTTATCCTCAGTAACTGACACTATTTGATTCAAGATATTCACGTGGGTTTGTCATAAATTCCTGCTTTGTAGTTCAGCATGTAACGTGTCCTAATTGGAACATCCATGTAGTTAGCTACTTCCAAAGACAGTACAGAATGATCACTGATCAAATGGAACTCTTTGACCCTGAGTTCCTCCTTTCAGCATTTGGAATGAGTGTGAAGTAAAGACATTCCGACTGCTGTGGGTGCTGGTGTCAAATGAGTATCAATAAATTTCATAAAGCAATATGATTTATGCAAATTTTTAGAGGCACTTATGTACTTTGCTTTTCTGCTAATTTCATTAAATATTTTGATGTGGTCTTAATGTTAAAATGCAGACTACAATTCAATGAGATGTTTATCAGAATGGAGCAATTACTTTCATGTAACGTAGAGTGCAAATTAATGGCAAAAATGCGAAGCACACAGCCACTAGGCTAACCGTGTGGGTTTGTCATATAAATGCAATGAAATGCTAAATCATAAGAAAAAAACAATTATAAGCAAATCAATTAATGGCGTGGTATCAAGATATAAAGATCATCTATTCAGAAGAATAATTTCAATGGAAATATTTCAGTCAGAAATTAATGGGCATCAGTGTATCAGCATAATCACATGGTTTAAGCTAGAAAATCCTATTTATAGAGATGAGAAACGCGCTGAAATGCCACCATATGGGTGGTTGCGAAATTATTAATGGGTATCTCCATGAAGACCAAGCATATTTGCAGGAAGCCCAGAAACATCGTTCACAAATATACCTATCATACCTTCCACAATGTAACCATGAGAGTAAGAAACATGAGATTAAATTAATAAATTATAAATTAAAAAAACAAATCAAAATGTTAATTGTGCGGCTCAGTGGGCATTCTCTGCGCTAGGCTGCACGAAGATAGACATTGTTCGAGTAGTCGAAGAATGGAGTAACTTTTTCTAAGCCTTTCTTCGACCAGCTCCCAAGTTAGTCGATCTCTGGCATGGCCAAGTGGGTTTTTCATCCTGTAAACTCAAGAAAATCGACCATAGAACCCGCATTATTTCAGACAGCAACATCCTGTCAGGGTTAGGTACCAAGACATTATTTCAGACAGCAACATCCTGTCAGGGTTAGGTACCAAGAGATGGCAGCACTTGTTTGTTGGTGGCCTATAATTAGTGATAGACATGAGCCCTGTCTAACTTTTGAGTCTCCAAAAGTTAGATAGGGTTTAAAGGCCTTGCCTCCTCCCTATAAGGGAATAAAAGACATTAACTTATTATTACAAACACCTGGAGTCAAGACTCATCAAGGGAGGCAATAGTAAGATGCGTTCTAACAGAGGTAATGTTTATCATACCTCATCTTAAATTCGTTCAATTTTTGTGCACTTGCCATCTCATTTGACAATAATTTGCACTCTCCATGCAAAAAATGTCATGCCACACTCTTACGCACCATACCTTTATACAACTTCCAAGAATGGCCTCTTATATTTATCCCTTTCCCCCTCCTTCAACCCTTTGAAAAATACCCTTGGTATCTATTTGATAAGCATCCCTTAGCAATTTGTCTCAATCACATCGCGCCTATTGACTAGCGTCTGTAATTTACATTCTATCAACCTGTTCATTTTAGTTTTGGCTTTAATTGCAATCATTTGATTTAATTTGGGGCATTAAGAGGATTCAGATTAAGAAGAAATTTACTGAGCAAGCCAAAATGATCCCTAAACAATATGTTTGACGAAAAATTATATTCTTGGGTTTTAATACATTATCTTGCTGAAAATCTGAAAATACTCTGCCTCGTTAGCTCAAATTTAAACGTGGTTACCTGACATTGGTGAAAATCCTCAACATCTACTTGTTCCACCTCCTGATGCCATTAATGATATCACATTACTTTCGGTTGTTGATGTACTTGCCATTTTATAAACCATAAATCACAAAGATATACTAGCAACATGTATCTTGAAAATATCAGACATAAACACACCTGGTGTTATTCAAAAACTACACGTAATCTGTAACAAACAGTGCTGGCTCATACAGAACCAGAAGTGATTGTTTTTCTTTGAGTGATAACCTCATCATTTCAAAATGTTTATCTTATATAAAATTAAATGTTTTCATGTCTTCTTACTTTATTCGTACCTGTTTTCTTTGAAATTATACAAAGAAAAGAAATATGCTATTTTTTTTTTTTTTTTTTTTAATGCCATAGTGATTTTCATGCTAGCCATGATTGTAAAAAAATTACACTTCTATATTGCGAACAGTAAAGAGTTGTCTTCGATGCCAAACATGATGCTGTTATTCCACTTGTGACCTGTTTGCGAAAAATGAAAAGCCAAATCCGAGTTGTCTTTTCTGTTGTTAACGTCTCCAGTGTGTTCTCTCTTATTTCAAAACTTCTTGATATTTGGCTTATATTAAAGACTACAAAACGTGGAATTTTATAGACCCTAGGATGTTTGTAGGACGGGGGGGGGGGGGGAGTATTGTGGTCAAGGATAACGGAGTAAACATGGTATAGTCAGGTTTCTTTTTTCCTCTTCTACTATCAGCAGAATTCATACCCAATAAACAAAAAAAGTATAACGAATAAATTGGCCGTTTTTGAAGTGACAGAATATATGAACCTAACGTTGATCACTTGGAAAGGCATCTTCCGTTCTATTTTCTGTTTTTACCAAATTGATTTTTCAGTTTCAAAGTACTTAAAGCTGATTAACAGAGTACCACAGTCTAAATTATTTAATTGTTGATAATGAGGTATATATACGTTATGTATTGTAATGCTGCTCGCCCGTTTAACTTTTATGTAGTTTCTCCTCCTGACCTTGGGAATACATGTAGTCCAATATTGCTTTATTCAGATGGCTCTTGACTATCTCCCATGTATATCCTTTTCTTGCAAATTTTTATGCCATCACATTGGTCCAATCTTCCCCAAACTTGTCATAATCATATGTCATGTAGTTCCACACACACACACCGCTTAATCGAAAAATCACGTCTTGCAGCTTTTCAAGTCAAGACTCTGACTGGTGAGTGATCACTGGTCGGAGTTAATACGATCACTATAGTTACGAACAGACCCTATGACCAAGTTTCTTCTATCAAATGTTTCAAGTAACATTCTCTTAGAATGTTCTCTGAAATTCCATTTCCGTCCTGTGGTGTGATCTTTCCTCCTTCCAATCTGCAGTTGAAATCTTCCAATAAAAATTTCTCAGCTTGCACCCCTGCGCTAATTTGCTGATGCATGTCTTCCACATCATCCATTGCATGCTCTGGCTTATTGCAGCAACCAACTGTATATTTCGTCTTGCTGCAATTCATCAGCAGTACCCCTTCATGAATATCCACATTCTATCCTTGTAACTATGTGTTTCACTAACGCCTAACCTTTGACAGGGTTACACTATTGAAACCCCCATCTTATTTGAAATATTTCTAGCATTACTATACATAAACTATATATGTCTCCTAAGGGAAGTTAAAGCTTATACATGCCAGTTTTTTTTTTTTTTTTTTTGTATTCTCAATGGTCCTTTATTATTATCATCCACTCTAGTCTCCAATTTACTCCTTAATTCTGTTGAGCGTGTCAGACATGCTCAACAGGATTAAGGTCAGGAGACCTGGCTGGCCAGTCAATACATACTACAACAGTATCTGTTTGAAAATATTGATGCCTCGATGAGGATGAGCGTTATCGTCGTAGGATAAATGCCTACCCTATCGCACTCGCATACGGATGATCGGGGGGGGGGGGGGGGGGGGGTTTAGGACCCCGGGTATGTAAGTTGCATTATCCATGGTTTTACTATAAAGCATTTACAGTCGATGCGTCCCCAACGAGATGCCTCTCCAAACCATCATACTGCCTCCATAAGTGTTCCTTTCACGGATATTGGATGGATGATAACATATCCTTGGTACGTTCTGGTTCAGAATACTCCTGGTATCGCTTTATAGAACAAATCGGGACTAATCTGTAAACAGTAATGATCCCTATTAATCTTGGGTGCAGTTGACATAGAAGTTAAGCCATTTCAAACGGTCTTCCCTGTGGCATGGGGATAAGAGGGCAGTAGATCTTTCCTGAAGCATTCTCTGCACAGTGGAAGCACATATCAATGTTCCTGTAGCCGACGCGAAGTTCAATGGTAGCTGTTTTGGGTGGCACTCCTGTTTCTATGAACATGGGACTACTTGCACATGGCTACCTCTGCCTAACTTTGGTCTCTAGTCTTACAATGGCTTGTCACCTGAATTCATGGGTTAAATGATGTCTTGCACTCACATTCAAGATTTTGCTATCATGTCGGATTCTCACTCGGGACACGAAATGGAAAACGACTTCGAAATGCCCGCTTTATTTATTTTTTGACATAGCTCATTTGCATATACCGCTGACAGTGTTTACGATAACCAGGCTTACAGATTAAGCATCACTTTTTACATAACGTGCCTGACTTTGCCTTTTTCTCCCAAATAACACATTCAAAGCCTCTTTTACCACACATTTTTGCAATCATATCGTTCATCGTTACATTTTTTCTACTCAACTTCGCGATGCCAAAACGAGGATATACACTCACCAGCCTCTTTCACATCTCCATGATCTTTAGCATTGTTCCTAAATCCTTTACCACCAGATTAACACTGCCTCTCAGACATTTGTGCAAACCATAACTATCATCTCTTTCACATTCGGTCCTTTTAATTGCCATAGTCACACTCTCTATTGTTCCACCAAGCAAGCTACTCTTCTAGCATTTTACTTTCCTCATACCCCAAATCTGAATCGCCATATATTAAACCACTCCTAGCTTCATTCTCACACACATGCACACACACAACTGAGTCTCTCAATCTCTTCTTTCCCAATATTACCCCACATCCATGTCTCCCTCTCAGCTATCTCTACTCCCATACTCATGGCATCTCATTTCCTCTCATCCTCTTTCAATATTTCATTATCTCGGCTTCGTCATTTCCACACTCTCTTATTCATCCAATTCTCCCACCTAATAATTTTCTGGTTACATCAGCTCATCTACTAATCTCGAGGCTCCTAATTTCTCTATTCATCATTCTCAACTTGGTCCTCGTATTCTTCATCTTTTTGAACTTCGATTTCTCTTTCCAGAAACATTGCAGGGCCAGAAATGAATGACAATCTATTCTTAGAGTAATCCGAGTCTTCAATAAAAATTCGCAAATGGATGGTTTGATGATTAGCATGAAACTTTTTCCAAATGTCTTTTAGTTACACTTGTAACTGAGGTTGCTTCATATTGAATGATAATTACCTGAACTAGGGATGGCAAGCATGATGAACTCCTATCCGTTATAATAGAACTATCATGTGAAAGAAAAGCAACAGGTGATACAAGAGATTGTCCAAGGAGTGCAAGGGCTCTTAGTTGAATGTCAGTTATGTCCTATGTAATATGGCAGAGAAAAAAGTGATACGTGTGTATCTTCACTGGACTCTACTCTGCAGAAACTGTGCTGACTAATCCAGCATTAAGAGGTGACCAGTGATGGGAGTTCACGTGGGACCCTGATGTGAACCCTCATGAAATAGTCAGATTGTCTGGTACTGCAGGTGGCGCAGCCACAACTGTGTGAAGGGTCTTCCATGCATGGATTTTTAGATTAAGGAATCTATATCATTTTTGTGCGATTCGATATTACTTGCTAGAATATGTTTAATGTCTCTCTCTCTCTCGTTTTTTTTTTTTTTTTTGAACTCCTATACCTTAAGCGTAGCGTGCTGCTTCCTGAATCATTCATCTGTTGTTTTTGTCCCCCCTCCCATATTCTAAACATTCCGATCTCTTTGACTTCTTTTCTTTCACATTTGCTTTCCTGCTATCCAACTTTTTAGTCACCTTGATCCGTGACTTTAATGTCCACAACGCTAGCTGCCTTTCTTTTCTTTTTTTTTTTTTTTTTTTAATTCCACTAACCAAACTCAAAGAGAAACTGAAGAATTTGCTATGAAAAATGAGAAAATTGTTTATCCCGCAATCTTTCCCAAAAACCCGGATATTTTCTTAACCGGTTCTAGCTGCAGTGTTGTGGTGACCTCAACAAGATTCATCTGTACAAAAACTCCCTCCCTTCAGCTATTCACATTCATTCACATTCACATCATCACTTAGCGAGAATTTATTCATCCTTTCCAGGGTAAGACTACTGTTTCTATTCTGCAGATACTGTTGTGACCTTTAAAAAAATTATCCATGTTGAAATGAAGATTTTCATTTCAACTTAATAATCACAATCAGATCTGTCTTCTCGGACTGACTCTTACACCTATCCTTTCCTGCAATTATCACTTTACTTCTAGAGCATCCTCAGCTTACAAAAAAAACTTGGCATCCATTATCATTCAAGGCTTTTTTTTTAATCTGTCCAGTACTTACTCCATACAAATCATAAATCCGCCCAACCTTGGAATAATTTTTCTACATTTTTGGTGGTGCAATTAAGACCTCTAAAAATTCTTGATGCTCTTAAGAAGAGAAAACAGTTTGGCTCTGACCTCTCACAGACCATGTCCATTGATCGTCTCTGAGATGGTCAGTTTCTCCAATGTCTTTTCTACACACACACTGTGGAAATTGACAATCTCAAGGAATTCCTATGGACGATGATCCATCACATACCACATTGCTAAACACAGAATTGAAGTGATTGAATCGCATAAATAAAATAAAATCCGCTAATGCCTTTTAGTCCTAAAAAGGAGGCCATTTAGCCCTAAGGAACTTTTGAAGACTAGTGGGCAACTAGCCTTCATCCTTAGGCAATCACTTATATATCAAAATTATTTTAGAAAAGATTAATTTATTTATTCATATGGAGTTTTCTCTCCCGTCTCTATCGGTGCGAGTTGAGCCCCCTCATGTGGTGTTAAGTATTTTTATAGCTGCAGATCCGTGTGTTCACGGGGCCGGTTTGCTGGATGAAAAACCCCAGATAAACTGGGGAAAAAAACCTTGTTGTCCACACCCAAGACCGGCTAACTTGGCTATGGCTGAGGAAGATCCTAAAGCTTCTCACGTCGGGAATCGAACCCAGGACACTCCTTCCCCAGTCATATGGTTGCAAAGCGCAAAGCCACTAGGCTAACCGCACTGACAGAAAAGATTAATAATAATTATGAATAAATCAATAGTAATATCCTGTGGAGCCTTGGCAATGTTTTGGTACAATAATGCTAAACCACCAAAAAAATTCAAGGCCTTATTACATCCTGTTCCCGAAAACGGAACAAGAAAAATCAGAACTCGTAATACAATGATTAGATTTAGGATCATGAAACGGTGGTGGTAGTAGTAGTCTACTCCATTATGCCTCTGGAATTATCGCTTGCCATGAGCTCAGCTTTTACCAACATCTAAGTAGGCAGACTTCATCGCAAATTCGAAAAAGTTAGAGGTAAATTATCTCTAAATACATCAGATCCCACTTTAATAGTTAAATCTAGAAGTGCTAACTAGTCTACAATCTGCTCTACATATTTTCGTTCCCCTTTTGGGACATCTTCATTTCTTCTGGAGGTATTAGAATTAATACTCAGAGTAAACAACCACGTTTTAAGATTCTGAAATATTATCCAATCAGATTGATGTATTCACATCGAGATTTTGCACTATATTTAAGATCATCAACTCATCGATGCACTTCCATATGATTTATCGTTTTACTTGCCAGCTAATGAAGTTACTCCAAGGATATTCTAACCTACTCTCGTTCTTTTCATAATTTGATTTTGTATTGTTGTCATTTTTCTAGATGGCGCTCTGTACTGCTTGTGTATTTGTTCTTCATCTTAATCCACATATCTTCATGTCAGCTCTTTTTTTTTTTTTATGTAGTTCCTACTTTAAAATACTATTCATCCATTTAAGCTCCAGTGACTTCTCTGAAAATGTAGTCTGATGCTATTTTAAAATGTCCGTTATTTATGTGCTATTCATTTTTTCCAGTTCTTCATGTGATGGTATCGCTTCAAACTAACCTCCAAGGTTGCCATAATTTCTTGCTTGTATAGTTCCTCATGTTTCCATTCCTAATAAAGATCACTTGCATGTTACAATTGCATGATCTTTCTCTGCAGTGGAGGTAGATGGCCACCTACCTAGTCAGCCACATATCTCTAATGTTATCGGAGTTTTTTTTTTTCAACTGAAGCTGAGCTAGTCGGTCTCAAACGAAAGTGGAAGAGTTTTATCTAACCCAGAAAGTCAGACGTTTTGCTCCTGCAAAACACACAGGGTAATTAGAACATGCACACTTTATTACTTCAACCATAAACCCAAATCAAATCCATCTAATGTCATTATCAAATGCTATTTTAATTCATGTGACAACTATATATTACCCTTCTATACGGGTGGGTTTGCGAAAGTAAAATGGCTGGGCCTGTGTAGCTCAGTAAAGGTCGCGTTTGCATCCACAGCGCTAGGCCACCAGAAGTACTTAAGTTCGATTCTAGTAAACCGAGGGCCTATTCCTAAGCCTTTCTTCGACTGATTCCCAAGTTAGTCGATCCCTGTCACGAGCAAACTGAATATTTTAAAAAGTTCGTTTATTACATAAAAAAAAAATATATATATATATATATATATATATAATTTTATAATCTTCATGATGTAATAAAAGATCCCTGTTAGCCTTTCTCTTTACTGGATCCTGCTAAAAATTAGTGATAGCCTGGGGCCAACTATATCTGATTGACTACCGGTAGAGATTGAACTGGCCACTCAGTCTCGTTTTAGATACGGCTGAAACGGTGTCGCCTACTGTCTATAAGAGAATAAAATAAAAGATTTTTGTTCTCGTGAGCTGATTTTTATTTATTTAAGAAACTGCTGGAACACTGGCTAATTCCTGGGGAGCTGAATGTCGATTTCCACAGAAGGTAGATTTCGGATAGGAATAGTTGTTTTGAAGTGCTAAATAAATACCAACGACTGTTTCACTCGGAAAACAGTCGTTGTAAACAGATGTAAGTAGACGTTGGCAACGTCCACTTACATCTGCTGTATAATAAATCAAGTTTACTCTTGGATCTTATCCGTAGATTCCAGCCAGTCATTTTAATCACTGCTACACTTGCATCATCTACCTACTATAAGGTAATAACTCTTTTAGAAAGATATGAATGCGTTTGATGACAGCTTTAGCATTAAAGCATTGCTTTTATTACACCAGGAAGATTATAAAATTTTATATATTTTCCTGATGTAATAAATGAACTTGTTTAAAATGTTTCATACTTTCTAATGTGTAACAGTGTTTTTATGGGGTGAACATGATCGCTAATATAGAGGAAATCGTTATCCAACCTCAGAAATATACAATTAGCATGTTATTCATAATTACATAACCCTCCTGTATGAATCGTAATCCTAATCTAGGGCTTCCTTTTTTTTTTTTTTTTTTTTTTTTTTTTTTTTTTTTTTTTTTTTAGGGTTGCAGCTGATTACTAGAGAGAGAATGACGCGTGGTGGTTTCCAGTTGCCTTTCTTGCCGTAAGTACTTATGACTGTAGCCGTGTGTGTGTTCACGGATTCGGTTTGCCTGTTTTGAGGGATGAAAAACCCGAATTACCGGGAAAAAACCCTCCACCTCCAATAGTCCGATTAACTCACTTTTCGTCGAAAGAGACTAGATAAAGGTTCCTCACGTCATGGACTGGAATTGAACCCAGGTCTTTTCGACCAAAGGGCTTCGTCTATACCGACTGAGCTGTGGAGGCTTCCTATATGAATAAGTGGTCCATATATTGGCTGTTGGGAGTCTTTTGTTCTGGCAAAGAAAAGACTCCCTTTGTTCTTGCTTTTAGTCCGATCATTTTGACATTGGTGGGCACCTTGATTCTAACCCTGGCTATCAGCAATATATATATATATAAAATAAAACGATGAAGAAGAGCCTAATACACTATTTGTCATTTGTTACGAAACTTTCACAGATGAAAATATGAAATTATTCAAGCTATATCACCATTTAGAGAAAAAAATGCAGCAGGAAAAACCTAGAATTTTTCAAAAATAGACCTTTAAAAATTTCAGAGAAAATAATACTTGGTATGATGGGAGGTGAAAATGTGAAAGATTTGGATGCTTCATATCTTCCCTCATCTTTGCGAAATATGGATATTCTGCTTATTGACCACAAAAACGCCGTCTTCTTGACAAGGAGTCCTATCTATGGTTGAAATTATTATTATTATTATTATTATTATTATTATTATTATTATTATTATTTCGTGACGCCTCCAAGGAGTCTAAAGACTCATCGAGGGAGGGCACCTGCTCTATAACTCTTCGTCTTCCTTCTTAATTCACCAACTGCTATCATCTACTGCCCACCACCACCACTAGTATTTTTGTCTGTAAATTGCGAGTACTAACTGGGCAAGGTTTGCTTAACTTTAGTGATTAGAGGAAAACTGGTGCTTTCAAACCACTCTGACTAAACGAACTTCTTCCCATCAACAATATTTTCATTCTTCTCATTAAACTTTTTTTACTATTGAAAATTGAGATTTCATAATTTTTGTTTCTACTGTATGTATCCGGATTCGTATAAATAAAAAAGTATTCAGTAATTTTTAAAAAATATTTGTAATAAAAAAAAAAACGCTAATGCCTTTGGATCGCTTACAGAGAGAGAGAGGGCGAGGCTGTTTTAGCCCTATCTAAATTTTTGGAGACTGAGGGGCTGTTCAACACCTCCACCAGAGGCCAATTAAAGATGGCTGGGCCAAGATTATTACTAACAATATCCAGTATCAAGTGAAGAGAAGTTGCTGACAAGTTCTACCATCTTGTTCCTAATCCTAACATTATATATTTATTGTCTGAGATAGTGTGGGGTTTTTCTACTGTCGATTTTCTTCAGTTTACGAGGCGAAAAGCCCGAGTTTCTGTAGAGAAAGCTCGCTTGCCCGTGCCAGAGATCGAGTAACTCAGGAGCCGGTTGAAGAAAGTTTAGAAAATGTTCCTCTATTCGGCAACTAGATTTGAACCTAGGTCTTCCTTTGAGCGATCAAATTCTGTGGAGTGCAAATGCTACTTTCACTGAGCCACTTACAAATGTTTAAAAAAAAAAAAAATACAGACCTTTATAATGATTGGAATGGAATGATTTCCTTTCATGCTTACCGATGGTAGGGGCAGCTATGCTACCATACTAGGGAAGTGGCTATGAGCAAGGCGGTTTCCCGTTGCCTTCCTTGCCATAGTATGTCCTATGGCTGTATCGTGTGTTCACGGGTCCGGTTTGCAGGATGAAAATTTCCAGAATAAACTGATGGGAAAACACTACTGTCCACGCCCAAGACAGGCTAACTTGGCTATGGCAGATCCTTAAGATCCTCACGTCTCCGATGGGAATCGAACCTAGAACATCCCTTCCCCAGGCATATGGTTGCGAAGTGCACACCCACTAGGCTAACTGCGCGGAGTTATAATTAGTGTTTGAATAATATATGACATCTCCCAAATTGTCTTTGCCTAAGAAGGGGTACAGTAGTGCAGTAACGCACTCAGGATTTAATCGGGGGGGGGGGGAGTTGAGGAGACGATTTGAGAATGCAAACTAGGCATAGCATACGACCTATGACTCAACATCTGCAATGATCGCTAATTCATAAGTACTGTAGAAATAGAAGATATGACATAACATAAATAAAAACATTGAATTTTAATTAGGAAAAAATTTTTGGAAAATTTTCTAATTTTTCTTTTTCTGGGGACTGGATCCCTTTTCCCCCGTAGGTGCGCCACTGCGGTAGTATTTCTAATTGTTAAACCGTTTAATTGTTCTTTTAACCTCATGCTTAAGTGGAGAAGGTTCCACATCGAAATTTTCCTTATCCTCTCTGCTGTATAGTTCCTTGCTTTCCATCTGTTTTTGATTTCCATTTCTTTTGTTCACTTTAAAAGTGGAAAAGCATATTTTTAGCTGCTATGTGTACTCATGTAAAATGTTTTTTACATGAGTACACATTTTGGCAGTTTTTTACAATGTTTTTATTTATGTTATGTCATATCTTCTATTTCTACAGTACTAAAAACAATCTCATTATGATGGATTTAAGAAAATGCAACTATGTGGTATATTCATGCGCTTTTCAAATATTGGTGTCATACTGTCAAATTTGTTATCAAGTCTAGGATTATGTGATCAACATCCCTGAATTTTTCAAAATCCATAGCTTAGTCGGTGTTTGTAGAAAGAGACAAGCTTTAATCCCTTGTACGAAAATAATAATCTTTATTATATTTCAAATGGAGATGGCAGGGTTTTTCTCCTTAGCAAATCAGATTTGTTAACCCACAAAATAGTCAACCGGCACAAAAAATCCTGCTATTAACCTCGTGGTACATTGGCAACATGGCCTTGGTTGTTTCAACCATAATTTCAAACAATACAACCACCATAAAAGGCAGATCATCATTATTTGTTATATTTGTTATAGCGATCTGTAGATTTTTCTCTTTTGAATGATTCCTTATTCTTTCTTGTGATTGCTAATCTGAAAGCACACATAAAAGAGATCAAAGAGGAATGACCAAAGACCTAGACTGGCTGTGTTGTAATTAACGCCAGGGCATTTAAGGCTACAAGACAAATAGATCATATGTGCTAATTGCAGGTGTTCTTTTGGCCTGTTTTGTGGGATGAAAAATCTCAGTTCTGGAGGAACTACCTTTAAACTACCATACGAGACGCGACCTTCTCTTTCGACATTTGAACAGAGGTTTATTTACCAACGAGAGAGCATTCTCGTTAAGAAAAATCAATGTTTACTGGAATTGGAATGCATGCTTATATTATTCAAGGCTGTAGATATTTGCAGTAGTTATTATTCTACCATTTTCACCAACCGCTATCAGCTTTCCATAATCATCCTTTCTTCTACTGGCCACGTATCTAAAGAACTCCCTGACGATTCTTTTTAGCCTCATGAGAATTATTTGCAAAAGAATTATTATCAACACTCGACCTCCATGGAGTCAGAGACTCATCGTGGGAGGTACTCACTATTGCACACAATGCTTATCGAACCTCGCCTTATTCAATGTGTCCACATTCACAACACACTCAGGCAATGTATTCCACTCGCCAATTGTTCTACTTCCCTCTCCAATTCTATGAAAAATCTCTTCCATATCTACCTGATAACAACCCTGACCAGTTTATGGGGTAGACGTCCCTTATTTTTTTCGCGTACTTCCAGAGAAGGCACGCATAAACGATCTTTATGGGATACGAGGCACTTTTTATAAATTTTGATTACTTTTTTGTTTCTTTCATATTTTTGTCGAAGATAAGTAAACGTCTATTCTATAATTAATTTTTCAATAACTAAAAAATCTGGTCGACTGTACGCTAGCCTTCTAACCGTGTTGTACTAACTTTTTACATTCAAAATTTAAATTCAGATAGTTCAATCTACGTGGTCGGAACGTTCTACTAAATTTTGGAAGAATTTGTATCTTAAATTGTAACGTTCCTGAGTGACTGCTTTGCTATCAGTACATGAATGTGTACATGTTTGATCGTATTTGTGTCAAAGTTGTGACGGAAGTACAAGTTATACGCACGCGGATAACGTGCTTACTTTTTTTTTTTTAGTAACTGTGTTGTTGGTTAATTGCCTTGCCTGAGGAAGGAGGGGGGGGGGGTTCGCCAGAGTTACTAAAATTGCAAAAGGGTACTGAAAATTTGGGGAACAGTGCTATACAATGTATAGCAGCGTTCCCCAATATATGTAAATATACAGGGTGTTCGGGATAAATTTGACAGTTTCGTAAGGAAAAAGAAAATCTTCTTTGTAACTATTAAATTTAATGAATTGACAAAAAAACATTACAGGCAGAGTTAATTACAATACTATCAACAAGATTTACTCAAAATAACCACCATTAGCATCGATCACAGCTTCAATTCTGCTTCGGAACCTCGAACAAGCTGATGCTACAGTCTCCCTGGGAAGGGCCGCAAAAACTGTTTTAATTTTATCCATTAACTGGGCTTTTGTATTACTGGAAGTGCGATTGGTGTCTTTTTCAACTGCACCCCATACAAAATAATCCATGGGGTTAAGGTCTGGGGAGTTTGGAGGCCAAACATTTGGACTGGTGAAGTCGTAGAAATTTTCAGACAACCATTTTTGACTTTTCCCAGAGGTGTGGCAAGGGGCCGAATCCTGCTGCCATACATACGGCCTACCATTGGCTACCCTTGTTATCCAGGGCTTGACTGCAGTTAGCAACTCCACGAACAAAGCCCGAATTCCAATGCCAGGGTTCTTCAACACCTGTTCCTGCAGATTTGCGAGGAATTCTGCTGTACGAACGCAATCAGATCGTCTGCTAGGGATCTTTCTTCTTGCTACATCCTCGTAGTCACCATTGCAAGTCTCTAGTTCATGCCTGATTGTTTTTACTGTATTCAGGGAGCATTGGGCAGCAGTCGTAATATCCTTATTTTGATGGCGGGCACGAATCATCATGATACAAGTTATTCTCTTCCATGATTCAGGTGGGTTCCAGCTATCCATCCTTTCTGACATCTTGTATATGAATGAAGAAGGGTCCAAACTTTTAAATGAAGAGAAGTGTGTGTTAATACATGTAACTTACGGAAAAATATAATTAATTATAAATATGTCAAATTTATCCCGAACACCCTGTATATATTGATAGAAATGAGGGAGAAATCCTTAACCCATTCGCTGTTCAAATGTACTATAGGTTTATTAATACTTTTTGTGGGTGGGTGACTACTACTGTTGTTGTAGTAGTAGTAGCAGCTATTTAATGATGGTGCCTTTGCACCATCAGTAAATAGCTAGATGTCTCCTGTCAAATACTTCCTAATATGATTAGTGTAAAGATTCAATAACAACGGAGTAAGCACCGATCTCTGGAGTACACCACTTGTCAAAAGTGGTCCAGTCTTACAGACTCACACTCATCATACACCACTTTTTCATATCTTTCAATTGGTCAATCTTATATCCATGCTAATAGTTTCCAATCCCATGTCCTCCATCTTATGTATAATAGTCTTCCATTCTGTATCCTGTCTAAAGACTTAGCAAAGTTCAGAAGTACTATAATATATCCATTCCACTTACCTTACCAGTATCAAATAATTTAAGCGTTACTCAAACATGACTTGGTATAAACTCATACTGTTCATTGCCACAGATTCTCTTTCAACCGATTTTTGCATTTCAGCTCTTAGCAACTTTTCCACAGTCTTCTAATCTAATCATGTGGCCTCCTCTTTAAAAGGGTTGCAGCAGATGAACAGTCCGCTTCCATGCCTCTCTATCTCTTGCTTCTGTAAGATTCTTGCCCGTCCAATCTTTGATGTCTTTCCATTGCAGTCGGGGTCTTCCTCTTCCTCCTCCACCATCTCCTGCAATACAATTCTGGGAAGCTCTCCAGAAGAACCCCTTATCAAGTGTCCTGCAAAGGCTATTGTTCTTCTTTGGATACATAGTCTATTTTCATTTTGAATCTTTTAAGAACCTCTTCATTGCTCACTCTTTCAGTCCAGCTGATACGATCCATTTTTCTCAAGCACGACATTTCAAATGCATTCAATCTTCAGTCCTCACTACTCCAGAAATGTTCGGATAATGTCATCCATGATGAATACTCATTTAGCACCATCAGGTTGGTTTGGCAATGTATTTAGCTACTACTAACAACTGGTCAAGTAGGTTTGTAACATCTCACTATGTATTTCATCTTGTTAGACTTCACCTGACATCAGATAGCTTTGAACACATAGCTACTTGGAAAATTTATACTCGCCTCTGTAATGTATATGATCCAGTTGGAAAAATTGCAGATCTTTATGCTTATCTAATGCCTCGCTTATAGACATCCTTGCATATATTAAATAAGTTTTACCAAGATGAACATACTATCTTCCTAATCACTTCCATGGAAATACATATTCGTTACTATAGCATTACATATCTTACTCTTACGTACAGATTCTTACCATTCTTCCCATGATGCTCTTGTCTTTCTGACTTTTCGTATTAGGTCTGATACCAATAATTTTCTATCAAGACTCCTTGTACCAAATGCATTAGGGAAGGTTGTACCTTTCATATAAATCTATTCTTCTCTCAAAACTCTCCATACATCCAAAAACTCACAACTATGCTTTCTATATATAGAGCTTGTGCATAATATCGTTTGCCATCACATCCCTTCATTTATTATTATTATTACATGACACCTCCAGGGAGTCCAAAGACTCATCGAAGGAGGGCACCTACTCGAAAACTCTCCATCACCACTCAATCCAACTATAGTGAACCACATCATCTGCACCAACACTATCTATAACATCTATAACACTGGTATCTTTACAGATAATCATAAACATCATGCCCGCAGCCTTTTGGATGGAGAGCGGCCAGCTGAGCTTGATCGTCACTCTCGCTTCTTTCAGCAATCCTTACATATCTTCTTCCATACTGTAATTATCGTCACTTTCATAGGTAGGTTATTGCATCTACGAGAACAACCATCTCTTTAAGTTTTTGATTTTTTCTCCTGGGATCTCCTGGGAAACTCCAAATAACACGGTCATCACTGGCATGTTTCATAATTGAATCACCATACACAAAACAGTCTTTTTTTTACATTCTACTTTTGATATTATTATTTTACTTCTAATGAATAAAATTAATCCGTTTTATACAAACGACTGTTAAAAAATAATAGATCTGATCGTCAGCCTTTTTATTTTGCGATAGTTCAGAAAATCAAATTAAAAAGATACTAATTTAAAAACATTACTATTTGTAAAACTTTATTAGTTTTAAAAAAAATTGCAAAACATTTCACACAGAACTCTGTTCCAGTAAACATCTAAATTATTTCTTTACGTACATTGAAAGAGGTAAAAGTTAAAACGTTATCCATTGATAAAAGTTAATCGACTTGTGAAATTTCTTGTGAAAAAGAAGAGAATAGAAGAATTCATCTATTCTCTTCTTTATGTTCTCTTCTTTATGAGCATCTGGTGATTGCTGCATATCTTACGTGATACATGTTCCTGGGGTTTGATTCTTACTCAATTTATCTAACACCTAATTACATACTTTCTGAGGAACAAGAGAAAAAAAATCCGCTAACGTCTTTTATTCACCAATAGGGAGTAGTCTGCAGACTGGTAGCCAATCATATGTAGCTGTTATCACTAATTATAAACATCCTGTGAGCAACGGCAGACAAACACCGCCATCTTGTGATCCCTAACACAATTTATTTTCTGAAATAATGCAGGTTTTACAGTCGAGATCTATTTTCGAGTTAAGGGATCGAAAAAAAACGTTTTTGCCCTTGCCCGAGATCGACTAACTCAGGAAATTATTAGAAAATATTCCTTTAATCAGCAACTAGATTCAAACTGAGAACAACTTTCTTCAACCAACTTAGCGTTATCGATGCAAATGCTACTTGCATACAGCTACAAACAATATAATTTATAACAATAACAACATAACACTGTTCCCCCGTTTTAGTTTTGAGATTCTCTTGATTTCTCCATATCTTCCCCCCCCCCCCATCTACTATTTTAATAGTAGTGATGGTTTAATTGCTGCTTCTTTTCAAACGTGCATATTTCTTATTTAATAACCCTTCTTGCGACGTGTAAATTATTAGAACAAAAGCACAATTTGCATGCTTTCAAAAGTAATATAATAATAATAAATATGAACCTTTCCAATTTGCTATCTATCAGTTTAAAGGGAAAAAATATAGTTGATATGGGGTAGAATTTTACGAAAACAGAAAAAAAAAAAACGCTAATGCCTTTGAATCCTTTATAGGGAGTAGGTGATTTTAGCCCTAACTAACTTTTGGAAACTGAGGAGAAAGTTCAATCTCCACTGGAAGCTAATTAGAGATACTAGCCCAAGACTATCACTAACAATATCCGGCATCTGGTGAAGAAAGGCAGCTGGCCAGTGCTGCCATCGTTCCCGTTCCCGAGATCGACTAACTCGGGAACGGGTCGAAGGCTTAGAAAATGTTCTAGTAAGCAACTATAATGGAACCTAGGTCTTCCTTCTTGTGGTCATGCTCCATAGATTGCAAACGACACTTCAACTGAGCTACACAAGATCACCTTACAAAAACAGATATCAATATAATGACGTGTTTCAGTGATAAATGAAATGCGAAAAATATACGTAATGTAATGAAAATATAACTATGGGTTTTGTACTTTACGAATTCTCTGTTCGATGCATTATTTTATGTTTTATGAAGTTATATTTTGTTTCTTCGTCATTTGACTGAGTAATCTTTTTATTATTATTATTATGCGACACCTCCAGGGAGTCAAAAGACTCATCGAGGGAGAGTGCGCCAACAGCATCGAACAATTGATCCCCCTTCCAACGAACCGCGCTCAAACTTGCTTAACTTTTTGCTCAGCCATTAGTAGCAGAGGCTCTACCAATCGACTAAACTTTGCTGGCATCTTAGATACTTTGTTCAGCTATTTCCTGAATGAAAGGACAAAACAGTATTATATATCATAATACAGAGACAAGACACCCCTCCCCACACACACACACCAATAAAATAACCATTACACCTCCAGAATACATAGGAATACAAACAATTCACCACAAGTGAATTTTTCAGATAATATATTTTATATTTTAGAGAAATTGTCCCAGATTTGCTACAAAGGGATACAAGGCTTGAGGTGTCGATCTATATGTATATGTAGTTACTAGTGGCACTAGGAATGCTGCAATTTATAGAGGAAATATCATGGACCATCTTTAAGAACACACTATTGTATTGTATATATGGACTTGCCAGTTGGGTCTCCTGACCTTAATCCTATTGAGCATGTCTGGAATGTTCTAGGTAGGCATGTTGCTACTATCAATCCAAAACCTTAAGGGGAGTTGAGAAAGTTAGAGGGGCTTCACGAGAGCAATGGCTATTATCGACTTGTCTCCTGGACATTGTTATATATATGAATAAACAGAATGAAACATCGTGAGCCTCGTATTGCGGTGACATTTCTTACTGAGGAACTTTAATAATGTCATTTTGATATTGTGTTTGACTAGCCTTCATGTACAATTTGTTACTAAATTAAATGATTCATTTAGAATTATTGTGGATATACTGCTTTCCATCAAAATGCATAAAAATTCAGTATTTGAGTTATGATTTTGCTTTGTTCCTTAATTTACGGAAACCAGCATACAAAATGTAACTCCTCGATTACGTGATTACAGACCCGCATTGATTCTAAACTGCTGCGAGAACAGTGGAGTGCTCATTTACTTCTGCACCTGTTTTCTGAGCATGGCAAATTTTGTAAAATAAACATGGCCACTCGTGCATTTTTGATATTTCTGCTGTTTTGAATGGATAAGTAACATGAGCCAATCCTCTATCTGCTGTTGTTATCAGGATGCTGATAAACCTGATTCTATCTGTAAATCTAAATTTTAATCATTCTTAATTTTATTTCAGTGTATATATTTCTGCTATTCAGCTATTGCAATTTGATACACTTACCACTATGCTATGCTATCATCACATAGTGATTATGTGAGCAATCACCAACCTTAATCACTTAACTTTAGCATCATATAGTTCAGCTCCCAAATGTTACATTTTCAGTGATCAAGGAAAAATAGTGTTTTTTTTTTTTTTTTTTTTTTTTATAACCACTCCACTAACCAACCAGATTGGTTGGCCGAATGGTTAATATATCCGCTCTCCAGCCAAAAAGCCGTGGGTTCGTTTATGGATGATGCAGTTCACTGTAATTTGTGGATTGAGTTGTAGAGTGGGTACCCTCCCTTGATGAGTCTTTGGACTCCTTGGAGGTGTCACATAATATTATTATATGTATGCGCCTGTGAAAATGACATTTGTTTTCATAGTACTAGCCTGCTTGAAGAAAAGACCATTATAGCTTTGATTCTAGTTGACTATATGATCTTTTCCTAGTCCTTTCTCAGGCCAGTTCCCAAGGTGGTCAATCTTGAGCAAGAAAGTTTTACCCCCCCATCTCAAAAACTGACCATAGAACCAACACTATTACAAGTATTTATTTAGGGTTACAAGATGGCAGTTATGTCATCCCCCCCCCTCCCCAAATCTTGTTTTCGATAACTGGAGTTCACTCTCAGTAAAGGCTAAGGAAAGGAGGATGAATGCCAGCTTGTCCTCAAAGAAGTTAGGATGAAAGGAGTTTGCATACTCCCTTTTGGGAATAAAAAGGTGTTAGAGAATGCACATTCCTAAATATATATATATATATTATAAATATTAACTGTTAGATTGCTTCACACATTACTTCAGGAATAAGATAATGAACATAGGTATAACAGCAGACAATTATGGAGCTGTGACTAGATTAACTACTAAATTCGTTTCACCCAGCGAACTTGCAGCAAATATATTTTTATATATATATATATATAATATACACACATTTTATATATATATATATATACACACACACACACACACACACACAGAAAACAGAAGAAACATTTCAAAATAATCTGTTCTATGCAAATTTACATTTTCCCAGTCTGAGCAGAAATCAGATGTGTACATGTCGAAATTGTACTGAATACAAAATTGTGATCTTAACTTAATGTTTTGCTAAAATCATGGCTAACGAGTTCCACAATATTCTAGCTCCTGGCCACTTCTGTATCATATTGTATACAAAAATTGTTATAATTTGTATTTTGTATTATTGCACTATAAACAAAGAGTAAAATTAATTAAAAATATCACCAAACAGGCCTACATATTTCAGTATTCAAGCATGTTAACATATCAGTGTGGTTCATACAGCAAGTTCCAAATTATGGGATCGCCAGTACTTAACCCCTTCATAAATCTACGTGCCACTATTTTCAACCCTTGATTCCATTAGAGTGTAGTGACATCTTTTTGTCGTCCCATTTCACACAGGCTCTCCTGAATAAGTCTACTACAATACTAGTTGAAATTTCTCCCTTCGATTGCAAAACACTTGAGTTTGATCGTCATTGTGAGAGAATTTGAAATTTGTAAACCCTGTTACCTCCATAGCTCAAATGGAGGTAGCAGGGTTTTTCACTTGGCATACAGGCAAATCAAACATGGGAACACATGCAATTTACGGACTAAAAGTATTGTTGGTGGTAGTACAATAATTGGAGGATTAAGTAGAGGAAAAGGAAAGTTGTGCATAGTGGAGTAGAGTGCCCTTAAAAGTGTCACATAATATCAGTAATAAGTACCTCTGTAGTGTAGTCAGAATGACGGAATAATGCACCCTTCGATTGGAAAATACCCAAGATTGATTCTCGTCGTGATTAGCAGGATTTTTCATCCTACGTACAAGCAAACCCACCCTAGCATGTACACACACAATTTGCAGCCAAAAATACTATTAGATGGCAGTAGATGCCATTGTGTGCAGTCTGATTGTAGTTGTGGATATTATAAAGATAGATAAAGATTTATAGTAGCTTGGAAAATAGGTTGTGTGAAGTGACCTCCCACAATCTCCTTGGATGCCTCGGGAGGTGTCACTTAATAAATTGCAGCCAATAATCTTCTCTAGTGATATTGGTTGGAAATTGAATGGGAATTATATTGCGATTTTATTTTTTGTTGCTCCCACTCCGAAAAGGATATATTTGCAAACCTATAGTACCATTTTGTACCCTGGTTAGGCTAAGGATTTTTTTTTTTTTTTTTAATAAATGTTATTTTTATATTTTTAATTTATTTTCTACATAGTTCAGAAACTCTTCTCTAGAGACCAAACATGGATTTTTTTTTTTAAACAGGGAATGAAATTCATTTGCCACTCAAGGACAATCAAGCCTCCATACCCACAATAGGATTCGAACCCACAGCCTGCTGGTTGAGAGTGGGTACATTAACTACTCGATCAGGCAGATTCTGTCTTTATATTCTTTAAGTGTGGCACTTGTGAAGTAGAACAATCATGTCCAAAGTATCCTTGTTCAAGGAATTCAACTAGAGGGATTTCATGCAGCAATGTCTGTGAAATGTATTCTTTACCAAGAGTAAATGGACTGTTTAGAATGCGAGACTGACAAGACAGTGTCTAGAATGTTATGGAATGTCAAAAGTACACTGAATCGAACTGAATCTAGCAAGCAGTACAACTGAGAACAGAGATGAATGAAAAGAAAAAGAAATACCTGTAAAGAGTGTTTAGTATGGTGACTCCATGATAGGGGGTGTGCTTGACAAAAATGTGATGAAATCATGCTTCCTGGGTGCTAGATAAAAATATTAGCAAGGTTATTAAGATGATGAAGGCCAAGATGAAAGAATTCACTGTTTTGGCAGGAATGATGATTGAAAGTAGATATAAGTACATTTGAGGGAGAAAATATAGCTAAAATTACCGAAGTAGCAAAAGAGTTAAGATAGTATATCTATTGCCACAGTATAAATATGTCAAGTTGCATGTAGTTCTAATTTCCTCCCAATTACTCTTATCTATCAGAACTACCATATTGTCAGATCTTATATTTCAGTCTTCTTACTTCTAATCCACCTAAATCTTTGTCTTCCTCTGGGTCTTTTTCCTGGCACAAAACATTTGTTAACCCTTCCTCTTCCATTCTGTAGACCATACCACTTGAGGTTAGCTCTGCTCACTCACTCACTTCTGAATGTTAACAATCTTAAGTGCCTTCCAAATATCTTCATTGTTAATATTGTTCGGCCAGTGATGCTATATGTTCACTCCAACCTTTCTCAACACTCCCATATCCGGAGTCTAGTCTTTGATCATGTTTTATTTATAACCCAGTTCTCAGCTAAGTTAAAAGCAATTTGAATACTTGTATACAACTAGTTTAATGTTTTGAATAAGTTCTCTTATGTTATATATTCAGTTGACTTCCTAACACACAAATTTTGCGAATTCTGTTGTTTATTTCCATATTTAATTTGCCATCTTCACTAAAAACTATAAATAGGTGAAATGTTTTACTTTTCTACAAATTCTTCATTCAGGATGTAGCTGTTTTCAAATGTTGCTGCCTATTTTTGTAGTCTTTACTACTGATTTTCATACCAAGTTTCTTATAGCAGTTAACGATTTAGTTAGGGAATCTGGAGCTTGTACTAGATTTATTTAGGAGTATAACATCTGAATAAAGTAAAGAATAGATTAACATCCCACATCTGATTTAATAACAGATCACATTCTAATTGTTGACTTACAAATCAAATCATACCAGTCTTCCATTAGTTTTTGTTTAGCTTGTTTTTATACAGTGTTTTTTTCTTACATTTTTCTCTGTATTCTCTCAGAGCACAAGCTGACTTACTTTCCAGAAATTTTCAGTATGCATTCTTCTTTTCCTTACTTGCTTCTGAGTAAACCCTGGAGTTCTGGTTTATCTATCCTTGCAGATAGTCTCATATGCCTCTGGCTGAATCAACGTTTTCATCAGACTCTGTTACTAAATTTCAAAGATTTGTTTTTTGCTTTCAAACTATTTATTTATTTTGAGTAATATTTGTTTGTCTACAGTTCACCTCTGAAAGCTGCTCAAATTTGATTTTTTTATAAAAACGGTCTTAAAACACTTTTTAATATGATATTCAATTTGATCCTGCTCAAAACTATATAGTGATCACTTCCTATTTCAAATCCCCTGTATACTTGTTTCCTGAACCAGCATGATAGCCAATGAGACTTATTTATGTCCTCCTCATGTGAATTTGAGCACATCTTTATGTTGGAATAGTAATGACCACTCCATATACAAAGCCTTGTAGCTTTGCTGTTTTCTCCAAATTTTATTTTTCTACTCTGCTGTTTAAATCTCCAACAGGGATCAACTTTTCCTTTTTTTGTCAGCTGCCTTCTCCCATGCCTTGAAAAATTCCTCTGCTTCTTCCTTAACAGAAGCTTTTGTGGAAGTGGAACTATAGACAAAGTCTCATTGTCCAATTTCCCATTCTAATATTTGCCCATATCAGTAACACATTACTCATGTGTTACTGATATCAACTATACGGTATGACTAAAAAAAGTAATTTGAGGTAAGAATGATAGAATTAAAGATAAAGTAGAAATAAAAATATTTTGCTCAAAAATTTCTCAATTATAACTGTCATTACCAACTGGAGGCAACAACAAAAAAAAAAAAGAATTTTTGTTGAAGGGCACACTCTGACAAAGCTGTGGTCATGGCAATCTCATATGCTAATCACATAATCACTCAGGACACTACAAAACAAACAATTTATGTCTGGCTGTAGAACTAATGGTCTATTTCAGAAGAATTAAGAACAATTTTAAACAAATATCAGATAACCATTGTATGATACAAGAACGCATGAAATGAACAAGAAATAAAATTTTATTTTTAGTGCATATACTATTACATTTGTCACAAGAGTGACGTGCCATTTATGAAACATGTTTAATACGCAGTAAATAATTTCAATGTTTGCTTGGTATGAAATTTGATATAGCAGAATCATAATAACTAATATTTAAGGAATTGACAGCGTATACTAGAAATATCAATTAAATAAACTTTAATATATACTTTCCGATATTTCGGCAAACATCACGTTGCCATCTTCTTGGGAACTTAATACAAAGATACGTGCACACAAGTACTACATAACAGCAAATGAGAACTGAAGCTAGGACGCTAACGTTTTCCTAAAGTCCTGGTGGTGTCCCCTGGCAGGCTATATTGGTGGTTTTTGGCCTTTGGGCTGAAGTTCTGATAATTGTTTCCCAAATTTGGGGCAGTCTCATGCATCCAAATTTGTTGAGGTTTGGCATGTTCCTAAGGGCTGAGGCTGATTCCATGAAGTCTTTCATACTTGAACTTGCTGCGGTGTATGACTGTGGCTTTCTTCCATCTTATTCTGTGGCGAGTATCCAGAGTGTGGTCTGCAAGCCCAGAGTGGCTGTACTGGTGAAATCGGATGTAATCCTTGTGTTCTGAGATTCTGATATTTGTTGTCCTGCCTGTTTGGCCAAAGTAAGACAATTTACAGCTCCTAGTATACGCTGTCAATTCCTTAAATATTAGTTATCATGTTTAACCAGCATATAAGCCTCTCAACAAGAATAAAGCAGAATCATAAGTCCCAGATTACTGCTCATCTTTTAGAGTTAGACAGCAAGTTTTCTTACTATACTTGCATGACAGTATTGAACTTTATCCTCAAACTTTGCAACTAATACTGGCTACTGCAGGGCTCCTTATGCTAATTTGCATGACTATTCGAAATACAATACAATTATATTCAATGAATTAAAATTTTAAAAAGATCCACAATATCATGCAGTTGCCAATATGAAATTTATTTTTCAAAACTTCATTATAAAGATGGTGTTAAATTTGTGATCTTTGTAAACTTGATAAGAGAATTTACTTGATCACAATTTAACAAGTAGAAACCTTAATAAGAAAATCGTGCTTGCATCTAAGTATAAAATGAAATAAATATATTGAAAAGAATAATTGTTAACTCATAAGAACACTGATTGTATAATATTAGAAAAATAAGATAATTAATTTAAGTATTTAGTTATAAGAATTTTGCATGTAAAAGGCTTGTTTGTTATACACTTGAAACAAGAGATTGCAAGTCATGTTAATTCTTAGAAAAATTGGGTGAGCTGATAGTTTGATAAAGCTGACTCATAGGGTTACCTAGAACTGAAGTAAAGTCCAAGGTCACGGTTCCCGATTTAGACATGCCGGGTCAGTCGCGTGCACATGGCCCACCAAAGATGGAAAGTTCAGCAGGGAAACGCCACCCTAACAGGTTAGGAGAAACATCCTAATGTGGGGGGGATTCATTTCAGGAGGTGCCGGTAGGGTCATAATATAAAAGGGTTAGGAACCCCCCCCCCACACACACACAAGGTATTTTGCCAGTTTTCGTTTGGAGGTTAACTTATGCAATTTCCTGAGTGATGGTCAGGAGTCCCCTCCGTCTGCCATGACATGAAATATTAGTAAGCGGGATTTAGGTCCCGTTTTCCTACCATCGAGAACAAAGGATGCCTCATGGTCGGAAAGAAAGGTATTTACTGCATACTAAGCCAACACTGGTCTAAAGGAAGGAGACTATTGATAGAAATTGTGGATATCCTCATGGCGAATCCGATGACTGCAGAAGAGTAGATAGATAGATCGTGTCTCCTTAGAACAACGGAATTGCTAAGCCCACATAACTCTTGTGAATTAATGTGTAATAGAGTTGTGTATAATTGAATTATTGTATCATATTATTGTGCTTAAACGGTTGAGAGATTTAAGCCAACTTAATCATTGACGGGAAAGCCCCTTTATCATATGCGTGTAGAGTCCTTTGTGGAGGCATAACAGTTTATCCCACGTGCTAGTGTAAAAATTTTCATTTTTGTATTTTGCTAGTCTTTATTGTATCATTTTAGTATTGAATTGTAGTTTTTAGAATTCAATGTATTGTAATGTATTTATGAGTTTAATAAACTTTTGCTTATCAAATATTCAGTTATCTGAAATTGCCATTCAATGCACCGCTTGTTATAAACGTACGAACCTAGGTGTGTGTGTGGGGGGGGGGGGGGAAGAAAAGTTAAGTTACGAGATCAAGGTTACGACTGCATGATTATTTCACCTCTAGACTTATTTAGGAATTTGCTTCTTGTTTTAAATTTCTTTATAAACTAAATATCCTAAATGGTACAGCTTTAAAAAATAAATGTTTTAGGATACTAAGAGGAGCAAGAGCTTAGATTTCTAGTAAGAAGGTGACGATACACGAAGAAAAAGGATAAGATATATAAAGGAAAGGAAAGTATAAGGGAAATATATAAACAAACAAGAATGGGACACAACAATGGAGCATTCAATCATTTGATTCTCAGCCACATCCAAGTAAAATAAATAGGAATATTTATTAAAAAATATATGAAATGTCTATAGCTCCAAAAAAAGAAAAACTGAATTTTATTTTATGAAGTCTCTGGCTGAAGACTTAATACCAAGAACATCTAAAAAATTAGACTGAATGATGTAGCTAAATATGAAGTATAAAATACGAGAATAAAAAGGCATTAGCTGATTTTTTTTTTTTGAATAATTTATTCAAGCATAAATATGAGTTTTAAATGTAACTTATGAAGCAGAGAAACAAACACGATGAACAATCCAAAATAAAAAAGTGGATATGTCAGTTAAGATAAGCAGTTATGATAAAAGAAGACATGAAACAACAAACAAGAAAAATATTTTATTTTGGTGCATATACTCTTATGCACCAAGACAAGGAAAATTCTAATTCCATCTTTATTTAACACAATTACAGAAGAAATAAAGACAATTTAACACGGAATAAAAATCATGAGATTTTGCACTTTGTTAGATATACAGATGTTGCATTCTTTTGTAGGAAATGAGAAATACCTCCAAATCAATTTGATAATTATATAAATGTAGGCAATAAATAATTTTAATATTTCTTTCTTTTAAGGTTACACGGTGATCAGCATTCATATTAATTAAATTAGGGAAACAAAACACACGTGTTAAAAAGATTATTTTACTGATTAATAATAAAATAATAACTTTATTAAATAATAATAAAACTGATTAATAATAAAAGTTATTTTATTATTAATCAGTAAAATAATCTTTTTAACACGTGTGTTTTATTTCCCTAATTTAATTAATATGAATAATTTTAATATGGAAATATCAGTGAAAGCAACAGCAACTGCAAAAGAACCAACAAGATTTTGTAAACTGGAACTAAATAGAAATATCAGAATAAGTAACAAAACTTAAAATACTTAGGAATAACAACTAAATGAAAATATAACACAAACAGAAGTTAAATAATAAAATCCTTAAAAGGACAATAAAAACATTAGGATGTTTAAGTTCAACAATATAACAAAATAAATCTCTAACAAAAACAAAATTATAAATGTATAGATCAGTTCAAGAACATCAAAAATACAGTGTGTGAATGAAAAGATTAAAATAGACAATTTGACAGAATAAAAAAGATGAAAGTTATGAAATTGCAATCAATAAACAAATGAAAGACAAAACAACGAGCATATTAATAAAATGAACTTGAAAAGAATATTTAAACTAGTAAGAAATTATGAATTACAAAAAAGGACAGCTATCTACAATGAATTATCGTAAACAAACTTAATTTCAGTCATTCTTTCTGACCAAAAAAAAAAAAAAGTCAAGATATTTGGAT
The DNA here is from genome assembly GCF_054136105.1 of Typopeltis vanoorti. NCBI lineage: Eukaryota > Metazoa > Arthropoda > Arachnida > Uropygi > Thelyphonidae > Typopeltis > Typopeltis vanoorti. The sequence continues at coordinate 26,906,345 of NC_143562.1, read as the reverse complement.
TGGATTGCCTGTTTCCTCAAATTACTATGAAATGGCATGATGGGTGTCAGACAAGCAAGAAAATCATCAACTATACCATTTCATTACAAAATAATAGGAATTAATTTCTGCATGTTCCCAACTGTTGGTTGACAAGCGTACAGAGTTAACATTAATGTTGCATATGAGGTGGTGTTGGGCTGTTTTGAATTAGTTGAATACCCAAGATATGAAGCCAATGTGTTTACATCTGTCAACTGCATGTTCTGATGCATTTTCCTGTTGCATGATATCTAAATTTCCATAGGGAAAAACCATGCTACCTCTCTACCTCCAGCTAACTCATTGACTCAGAAAAGACCTTAAGGTGTTTTTACTTCTAGATGGGATTAAACCTAAGTCTTTCCAATCCAAGAATTCTTCCATCACCCATTAACTCAAGTCAAATATCAAAGAATAACTCAAGAATCAGAACTTATGAATACTGACTAACTCAAGAAGAAAAACTTTAGTCAGTGACCAGAATCAAGCCTATAACAATTTTTCTCATCTGGTGGCATGCAAGATGCCATAATGCTATATAGGTTCCCATTTAATGATCACAAAATTTTTTGCCTCTATTACAGACTAACAACAATGTTTAAGATAACATAACTTACTGTTGTTTTATCAGATCATATTAAGATAAACTTGTATTGATTGTATTATAAAGGATGTCGACTGGTTTTGTAGGAAAAATTGATGAAAGATTATTTTGTGGAACAAGCAATACAAGTTGACTGAAGTAAAATTTCCAGTTGTACAGGATATCCAGCTTAACTCTCAAATTGATATTCTCAATCTCTATATATCTAGCATCATCTTAAATGATACACTCTGCCCTACAAGTCTTTTACACATGCTCTACAAGTAAAAAAAGAGGAATATAAAAATACAAACTCCTCTGCTTTAGCATCAACCACTTCAGTTCTCCAAACAATTAAGGTAGTGGTGTGGTGTTTCTCTGGAAAATTCAAGATCTGCCATTAACAGACCTAGATTTAAAGATAAGATTTCTTGGACTGACACATACCTCTAGCCTTTCCTAGCACAAATTTCAATATCCTTCTAAGAGAGCAGTTCTCATGACTCCTATCTCACAAGGCTTCAACTACCTACTTCACAGATGTTTTATATCTGTCCATTTCAGTATTTTCAGGGCCCACTGTATTACTAGTTTTCTTTGTTCCTCTGCCTTTCTCTAAGTCTGTTTAAACATGACCAGCCACTAGTCAACCTTTTACAGTCCACCTCCAAACCTATTTAACTACCTTCTCATCCTTTGCAATTTCACTTCTTTATCTTCTGCAATAGCCTTCCTTACATAATGAGGAACAACTGCCAACTGTTCAAGAGCATCAGTAAGTTTCTTTTCTCTTCTTAACCACTTGCCCACACACACACAGTACTAATTTGCAAATTTTATGCAACCTTTTGTGTGATGGAGAGTTTAATATATATATATATATATATATATATATATAAACAAAATACATAAACTTACTGTATAAAACCTGCAGTTTTGTGATATATCTAGAGAATAACTGACTGATTATTTCCTAAAAATACCCCAAAAATCTTTGAAAATTGATTTAGTACAAATGCTAGCACTGTACACTGGTTTTTCTGATAGCTGTCCAAAATGTTTGATATTCTCAACTGTAATCAACATAATTTTTTTTAGTTATCCGAGATTTTCCAAAAATACACTAATTTCTATTGCAAGAAGTGAAAAATATTAAATTTTGAATCAACACTAAAATCAATCCTCTATTAAACATTTCAGATTGAGATACAAATGAATAATGCTCCAATTACTGTAATTTTAATCTGATTTGATTAAAATGATTTTAATCAAGTCAGTCTGATGCTACTCAAAATGACAGATGGTGCTGAACTGTCAATCTCACGCTGTTCAATAAATTAATTATTGGTAAATTGCTCAAAATGACAGATGGTGCCGATTTATTTATGCATTTATTACCGCTAATGAAACCAGTCAAAATATGATAGTTTTGTAACAAATTTACAAACATATACAGATTATATACACTAAACATTCACATTAAATTTAATAAGCAGTATAGTCTTCAATTATAGCTCTAATATCCTGAACTATATAAAATTAATATCCTCTAATTCTGATTAGAGATTTAAAAAAACTTTTATATTCATTCTACTAACACAGCAAATTGTTTTGTCTAAATAATATATTAAACTTAAAACTTTGCAAATGAATAGTATAGCTGCACAGCGAGTTGAATGTTTTCAGTTCTAAATATTATGGTAAATAGGTACGGACAGTGCCCTTGATGGTTTTTCTGCAGAGAGGACAGTCTTTTAATGCTGTAGCACAAACAGGACAAGAAAGAAGATGGCCACATGGTAAGAAAACGATACCCACTTCTCTGTCCATGCATATCTTACAGAGACGATGGTCTGTCAATGAACTGAACTCTTCAGTTGTGCTATCTATAATGACAAAAAAACAAAAAAAAACATTAGAATACAGTTAAGTTAGCAACAATTGCATAGGTTAGCCAAATCAGAAAGTTCTTAATACCCAGACAGCAACCAAAAGGAACCCAAAACAGTGATCAAAGTTTTTCAATACTAACAGGAATTTCATTAAAAAGTGAGTTGTGTGTGTATACTATTTTCTTGAATAACACATACCCAGGGGTTGAAATGGTTTTCAACCAAAATAAAATGTTCCTCTCAGAACAATTCAAAAGGAACCCCCCCCCCCTAATTCCATGAATTAATATTTCCAGATTAAAAAAAAAAAAAAAAAAAATTTCTATCTGAAAGATAGACTTCTATTTGGGTTTGTAGGTCAGATTTATTTCAAACTGAGTTATCCCAACTAGTTTTGCCAACTATTGCTGTTGGCTTTGTCATGGTAAAAGATATATAGATATAAGACCACTTAAAAGCTAAAACTGTAAATGAACCAAATATAATTGCATTTTTACAAAAAACAGAAGAACGCGTACATCACACACAGAGCGTGTATGATCTCACTTGTTATGTAGGAACGTTCTATAATTTGTAGCAAAATTTAATTCTGGCAAGTTTAAAGATCTAATGAGGGTCTTCCAGATCTCAGGCAGAATTAATCCTTGGTTTCTATTTAGGTTTTGTTTTGAACGAATAACTGTTGTGGCTTCTTTTATCATTCGGGAGCGGAAATCCTCCTCTAAGTAGGGCATGGAGCTTTCGTCCCATTCTATGGTATGGTTTGTCCTAGAGAAATGAAAGGCTAACCCCGATTTGTCTTCTCTATTATTGTTTACATTTCTTATGTGTTCCTTTTTCCTGATTCCAAAACTTCTAGAAGTCTGGCCAATGTAGTTCAAGCTGCACGAGCAGGGGATATTGTAGACTCCGGCATATTTGTAAAAAGGATGACTGTCTTTGGGAAATCTTAAGAATTGGCGAATGGTCTTTGAAGGTTTAAAAGCCACTCGTATTCCATGTGGCTTGAGGAGGCTGGCAATCTTATTGGAAACTGTCCCCCCTATACAGAATTATGATAGTGGAATTATAACATATATCTTCAGGTTGTCTTTGTGTGTGGGGGGGAGGGGGTAAATCATACCATAGAATGGGACAAAAGCTCCATGCCCTACTTAGAGGAGGATTTCCGATCACGAATGATAAAAGAAGCCACAACATTTATTCGCTGAAAACAAAACCTAAATAGGAACCAAGGATTAATTCTGTCTGAGATCTGGAAGATTCTCATTAGATCTTTAAACTTGCCAGAATTAAATTCTGCTACAAATTATAGAACGTTCCGTTCCTATATAACAAGTGAGATCATACACGCTCTATTCTATGCTTGTGATTTACGCATTCTTCTGTTTTTTGTAAAAATGCAATTATATTTGGTTCCTTTACAGTTTTAGTGTAACAGTTTTAGCTTTTAAGTGGTCTTACATCCATATATCTTTTACCCTAACGAAGCCAACAGCTATAGTTGGCGGAACTAGTTGGTATAATTCAGTTTGAAATAAATCTGACCTACAAACCCAAACAGAAGTCTATCTTTCCTATAGTTCTTGTGTCCGTGCGGTTAGCATAGTGGCTGTGCGCTTCGCAACCATATGACTGGGGAAGGAGTGTCCCGGGTTCGATTCCCGTCGAAGACGTGAGAAATTTGAAGATCTTCCTCAGCTATAGCCAAGTTAGCCGGTCTTGGGCGTGGGCAGTAGGGTTTTTCTGCCAGTTTATCTGGTGTTTTTCATCCCGCAAGCAGGCAAACCGGCCCCGTGAACACACACACACACGGATCTACAGCCATAAATACTTAACCCTCCATGAGGAGGCTCAACTCGCCCCAATAGGGACGGGGGAGAAAAAGGGAGGAAACTCCATACGAATAAATAAAAAATAGTTATTGTGGTCAAAAATAACAGTTTCATCATTATAAAAAAAAATTTCTATCTATTCAGATTAGAACAATTTACTTATTCCTCTGAAGATATGAGTCAGAGCAAAAAATTTCACTCCATCTTAAAAACACAAACTTGCATTAGCTCACACTAGTAATCGCCAATACTTTTATAGTTTACTATATTCGGTATGAAACTCTTCGATTCCAATCTTTTAGTTTCTTATTCGGTTTTTAAACAATGTGGGATTTAATATCCCCTTAATTTAAATAATGTTTATATCCCCGAAATGAAGCCTATTGGCTCTTTATATTTAAGTAACTTAATGTTGCACCTTTTTGACAACTCGTATAGCAGAGTATACAAGTTCTTTTCGCTATACCCTTTGGTATCTATTTGGTCTAGCTACTCACTGATGAAGCCTCAAAAAAAAAAAAAAAAAGGATGAAACCGGTCTGGGTAATGACCTCCCACCATAATGTAATAACAGCATACATTTCCTAGGAAATGTGTTTTTACGTTATGGAAAATACCAAGAATAGCGATCAGAACTTGCCTCCTTTGCTGCGAGTTGCCCGAGATTGTACTATGCACTAGGACTACTTGCATTAGCTCACGCTAGTATTCACCGATACTTTTATAGTTTATTATACTATTTCGGCATGAAACTCTCCGATTCCAATCTTTGAGTTTCTTATTTGGTTTTAAAACAATGTGGGATTTAATATCCCCTTAATTTAAATAACACAAACATATATTTTTATTTATATCAATGCAATACACAAGGTGATCTAAATTAAAGTATCCCTGTTTAAAGCCTTCTGGAAAAGTTTTTAGTCATTTGGAATCACTGCAACCCAGTGATCCAAATGCCTAAAAACTTTGCAGGAATACATTATGCATGAAGCAGAAGTGATATCTCAGAAACAAAGTAGTTCCAAAATTCACCACCAAGGGCACTATATGGTGTACCAAATGTAGATGTAATTTTTCTGTGTATGCAAGGAGAAGAAAAGTGATAGTAAGAACAACACATTTTTATTCACTTCCATTATGCATTCACAGGCTGTACTGTTCAATGTGCTGCCCTTTCCAGTATGCCACAAATTGAATCCTTTGCACATGCAGCTGGTCAGGACTTGCACACATGCTATGTTATGCTGTCTTTCAGTGCTGGCAAGTTGTCAGGTGATCCTGATAAACCCTATATTTGAGAAATCCACAGAACCAGGAGGTCAGATCAGGTGAACAAGGTGGCCATGCAGTGAGAAATACATGGCTGATCACTCTGGCTTCCATGAAATGTTCTCAAAGAACCTCCTGCACAAACTTACCAATGTGTAGACAGACCCCATCCTGCATGAAAATCACTGAATCCATGCACAGGCACTGTAGCACAACAAAATTGTTCATAATATGGCAATACCTCTCAGCAGTAACTGCGTAGGTCACAGGACACGACTGGAGAATGTCCTTAAAGAAGAATGGTCCAATGAGCTGTAAACCCGCACCAGACAGTAACTATGGGTGAATGCAAAGGAATTTGTTGAATTGCATGCACATTGTGCATAGCCCATATCTGGCAATTGTGGATTCACAGCTCTGTTCAAGTGAATGTGAGCCTCATCTCCCCACAAAATCATCGATAGCCATGCAACTCCACTTAAACAATGTTAAAGTGAATTTCAGTTGACTTTCAAGTCTTGCAGGCACAATCCTCGGTCAGGATCATATTGAATGGATAGAAATGCAGAATCTTCTGTAGAATTTTCCAGACAGTTGTGTAAGGCACATCCATGTGTCTTGATACAGCAGGTGCACTTAGTTACTGAAGTGCACCTGCTATATCAAGACACATGGATGTGCCTTACACAACTGTCTGGAAAATTCTACAGAAGATTCTGCATTTCAGGCCACAACAGCAGTAGCAACTTCACTCACTTATTGTAAACTGATTGGTTTGCGACCTCTGCCAGGTCTAACTCCCAATTATCCCATTTCTTCTAAATGACTAATAATTTGTCGTAGAGCACATGGAGATAGTGGACTTTGGCAACATTTTTTCAGGCAATGAAATTCGCAGAGCGCAGTAACAGCTTTGCAATTGTTTAGGTAGTAAAGCTTCACGAGCAAAACACATTGGTTTTGCTCTGTTCAAGTGAACGTGAGCCTCATCTCCCCACAAAATCATCGACAGCCATGCAACTCCACTTAAACAATGTTAAAGTGAATTTCAGTTGACTTTCAAGTCTTGCAGGCACAATCCTCGGTCAGGATCATATTGAATGGATAGAAATGCAGAATCTTCTGTAGAATTTTCCAGACAGTTGTGTAAGGCACATCCATATGTCTTGATACAGCCGGTGCACTTCAGTAACTAAGTGCACCTGCTGTATCAAGACACATGGATGTGCCTTACACAACTGTCTGGAAAATTCTACAGAAGATTCTGCATTTCAGGCCACAACAGCAGTAGCAACTTCACTCACTTATTGTAAACTGATTGGTTTGCGACCTCTGCCAGGTCTAACTTCCAATGATCCCATTTCTTCTAAATGACTAATCATTTGTCGTAGAGCACATGGAGATAGTGGACTTTGGCAACATGTTTTCAGGCAATGAAATTCGCAGAGCACAGTAACAGCTTTGCAATTGTTTAGGTAGTAAAGCTTCACGAGCAAAACACATTGGTATAAGGTTAGTGCCATCACTGTGGATGGTATTAACAACCAGAATGAAGGGAAAAATTCTGTCCATCTTTTTAAAACCTCTTTGGGGGGGGGGGGGGGGGGATTTCAAACTACTTCCTCACCCCCCCTCAGATATCACTTCTGCATGATGCACAATATATTCTTACAAACTTTTGCAGCATTTGGGTCACTGGATGGTGCTCCACAAGGTCTTAAACAGGGATAATTTAATTTTGATCAACCTGTATATTTATTTGAGTATCAGGATTATTTAAGAATTACGATAGTGAAAAAAATATATGATGCAAAAAAAAAAAAAAAAAAAAAAAGTCTTTACTATTAAAAAGGAAAAGTATACTGATAATTTAAATTTATTTAAATACAAAATTGAAATAAAATAAAAGCTTTATTTATAGAGAAGATATTATTATTAAGAGAAACCTCCAGAGAATCAGGATTCATTCAGGGAGACCACATACCACCATCTATCATACTTATTCAATTCATTCACACTGCTTGCACTCACAACATCCAATGGCAATCCATTCCAATCGTACACCACCCTCTGAGAGAGAAAATCTAGCCCTCACACCCTTCTTGGTGGCCTTCATTCTTAGCTTCCAAGGATGCCCTCTCATCCTTTCCTCACCCTCCATAAATTGAAAAATTCCATCAACTGAAATCCTGTATGACCCTTTCAGAAGTTTGTAAGTCTCAATCATATCCTGTTTGCTAGCATCTGCAGTCTACAAATTCTCAATCTGTCTTCATAATCAGTAAGTATTCCACAATTCTGATATTTTTATCAGTCACTTGCTCTCTCCACTATATCAGAATCACAATGGAAACCAGACCGCGCACAATAGTCCAAGCGAGGTCTTATCAAGGCCTTGTAAAGAGGCAAAATAAGAGCCTTATCTTCACATATCAAAGTTCATTTCACCATTGCAATTATCTTTTGAGTTGTATTTGCAATCTTTGCTACATGGTCTCTGAACTTCAACTTGCTATCTACTAACACTCCAAGATCCCTAGCCTAATCAGTTTCTTCTAGCATAATCCTACGAATATAACAAGGCAATGGGCATCTAATCATGCTCAAGTGCATGACTTTGCATCTTCTGACATTGAACTAACATTAATTTTCCCATACCCACAATTCCAGCCTATTCCAATCATTTTGCAACTACTGCATATTAGCAGCATTCCTGATTACCCTACCTATCTTTGCATCATCATCACCAGCTGTTATGCCACCTGTCAAATCCCTCCTAATATCATTAAGTATAGATTGAATAACAGTGAACCAAGGACTGATCCTAATGGTACACCACCAGTTAACTTAAATCTTGTAGGCTCACATCCCCTAAATACTACTTTTTGATATCTGTTAGTTCAGCCATCCCCTTATCCATGCTAATATTTTAAAATCCAAACCCATATTATCTAATTTATGCAAGTCTTCCATACTGTATTCTGTGAAAAGCCTTAGCAAAATCCAAAAGTATCATGGTGTGTCCATTCCCCTTGTCTAGTTCAATGGTAACATGATTATAGAATGTGAGCAAGTTGCTAAAACATGACCTTCCCTTAGTAAACCAATGTTGTTTCATTGCAAAGTAGAAATTCGCTGTCAACCCATTTCTCAATGAGAGTCCTAGCCAATTTTTCCAAAATCTTCACCACCACTTCTGAGATACTGATTGGTCGGTAAAGATTATATCCTAGAACCTAAACATCAATTGTTTGAATAGGATGGAAATATATTTATATATATATTTATAAAAATATATTTACAAAAAAATTTCATTCCACTATGAAATAATTGTCTGAGGATCAAAAGTGATTTCATTCATCAGATATTTATTTCAACCCCTAGTTTTTCATCCCCCCCCCCAAGAAAGTTTTCCTAATTGCATTCAAGTCATCAGCACTAGTGCCAACGCAAGTAATAATCTGTAACTTCTTTAGACAGTGAAGAGAAAAAACTTTACTAGGTTCTAAAATTTGTCATCGTTATTTATCATTAATTCTTATAAAAGCTTGCAAAAATGTTATGCTGTGATCATTTACTAGCTAGCCAAGTGATGTGTTCAATGAATCGTTTATGGATGCAACTTAAATCTGAATCATATCTTTGAGGTGACAGCCATTGAATGACAAGCTCCTTTAAATTAGGAGTTATGATTTTTTGGTTAATCCAAGTACTGTACGCCCACAGATGCAAGACCCTTCGACACTTCTGTGCATGTCAAAAAAAGGAGAATCCGTATTGTGAGATGAGTGTTTATTATTACACATGGGAAAATTAACTTCTCTTTTATGATCATTGTAGTTTTTAAAGTGGTAACTATTTTGCTCGTATAACAGTTGGAAAATTTTACGTATAAAGCACGTGATTTCGCGTGTTGTGACCAATTCATACATCACCTTAATTCTTTCTCCCTTTCAACATGAATCGACTCTTCTTGGCAGTCTGCCAATGACGGCTCTCACTTCTGTGGTCGGACAGTATTGTGAGCAGTACTGTTTAGCAAAATTGTGTTTACAGAGACTTTCTTTAAACAGTTATAAAAGTTAAGTACAATAGCAACATATTGCAAACCTATATTTCAGTAAATTCTGTCTAAAACTGATTCATTCATCAGATATTATTTCAACCCCTACACTTATCTGATTGATGCTCAGTGTAGTTTCTCACCTCGACCCTGATAATAATAATAAAGCTTTTCCAACTGTATTCAATAATGTTTGACATTCAGAAACAAAAAAACATGCATAGCTTCTTCAATTAACTACATGGGTTTTTGAAATAAAAATTAAGTGCAACAAGCATGTAAAACATTAGTGGATGCGTTTAGACATGCACTTCTACCTTTTGGTTCTGTCCACTGCTGGACGAAGGTCTCCCTCGTGATTTTCCAGATCGCTCGGTTTTCTGCCTCTCCCATCCATCTCACTCCAGCAATTTGTTCCAGTTCATCCCTCCACCTTCTTCTCAGTCTTCCTCCATCCATTGATCTCCACTCTGTTGTTTTTTTAGTCCATCTTCCGTCACTTCATCTGGCAATATGGCCAGCCCATCTCCACTTAGCCTGTTTAATGTATTTTACAATATCCATACACCTGTTTGAGATCTTATCCAGGTATTTGTCTTCCTATCTCTTAATGTTATTTTTTAGCATACTTCTTTCCATGCGATGTTGTGTTGTTCTCAGCTTTTTGTTTAGGGCTTCTGTTAAAGTCCATGTTTCTCCTCCATATGTTAGGACAGGAAGTATGCACTGGTCAAAAGGTTTCCTTTTTAGAATCATAGGGATGTCAGATGTCATTTCTGAATATGTCTCTCATTTTTCCCATAAGCCATCCAAGGTGAATTCTTCATTCAATCTCTTTTCTTTGGCACTCCTCAAAGGATAACAATTGGCCCAAATATATATATGAAATAACTTGTTCTATTTCATGGTTTTCAACTTTGACAGTTCTATAGTTAATATATTTATTCATCATTATTTTTGATTTTTCTCTATTTATTTTTAATCCAATTACTTTGGAGGCTTCATTTAGCTGATTTAGCCTTTCTTCCAGATCTTCAAGATTATCTGCTATGAGGACAATATCATCTGCAAATTTCAAATAATGCAGCCTTTCTCCATTTATGTTTATTCCTTTTGTTTCCCAATCAAGGCTTCTAAAGACTTCCTCTAGTGCAGCTGTAAATAATTTGGGAGATATGGTGTCACCTTGCCAGATGCTTTTTTGTATTGGGAACTTTTCACTGTTTTTATATAATTTAATTACAGAAGTTGCATTATTGTAAATATGTTTTAGTGTTTCAATATATAGTTTCTCAGTTCCCTGGGTTTCGAGTGCTTTTGGTGTTGCAGATGTTTTAACCGAATCAAATGTTTTTTCGTAATCTATATAGGCCAGACATAAGGGTTTATTGTATTCAAATGATTTTTCAATGAGCTCTTAATGTGTGAATATGGTCCAAAGTATTGTAATTCTTTCTAAATCCAGCTTGTTCACAGGATTGCATTCCCTCTAGTTTAGATTTTATTCTATTATTTATCATTTTTGTGAAAACTTTATATATGGTGGGGGAGTATGCTTGTAGGTCTGTAGTTTTTAATTTCTTCCTTATTGCCTTTTTTAAAAATTAATATTAAAAGTGAATTGTTCCAATTTTTTGGAATTTTTCCCTGTTTTAGGCATTTATTAAAGAGTTTAGTCAGCCGTTTGATGACAGGGCTTCCTCCTAGTTTTAAGAAGTCTACCATAATTCCATCTTCTCCTGGGGCCTTTCCATTCTTCATTCCTCGCAGTGCCATTTCTACTTCACCTTGTAAAATCTCAGGGGCATCATGTTCTTCCTCACTTGAGTAATCCATAGATGATTCTTGGATGTCACGGTCTTTGTCTTCATAGAGTTCAGTATAAAATTCCTGAATTCTTTTGATTATTGCATCTCTATTTTTTTATAAGTTCACCATTTTTTCCTCTTACAGCAGCTTAGACATGCACTAATGTTTTACAAATAACACTCGCATATTCCTTTAATAGCAATCATAAGTCACAGCTATACAAGCCTTCATACAGATTTTATAAATTAAAGAAATTATATTCTTGGTTCCATCCTTTATCCAAATGTAAACAAACAAAGTTTAAGTGTGAAGTAACTTCACGACTAGGCTACTTATACATAGAGGCTAATGACCCATCAATTGCTTTAGTACTATCCCATAATGCAATGCACATATCCTTATGTACATGTATAATACTATGTATTATGGGAAGGGTCACTACTCAGAAGTGTAATACCAAGGCTGAAGTAATGCAGAAGCCATATTTTCATATACAAGTAGTCAAAAGGTGTCATACCTTATTACTATAATACTCTGGATTATAGAGAAAAATTTTGAAAGTTTTTTTTTTTTTTTTTTTTTTTTTTTTTTAAACTTGGTTATACTATAAATTTTAAAGATGCTAAGAAATTATATTCTTGGTTTCATCCTTTATCCAGGTGTAAGCAAAAAAAAAGTTTGATCTTGAAGTAACTTAATGACACTGAACGAAACCAAGAATATAATTTCTTGGCATCTTTAATTTATAGCATAACCAAATGAAAAACTTTCAACATCTATCTCTAATCTAGAGTATTATAGTAATAAGGTACGACACCTTTTGACTACTCATACATGGAAGCATGAGTTCTGCATGTCTCCCACTGATGGGACCTCAATTGTACATGTAAGGATATGGGAATTGCATTATGGGATACTAAGGAAATTGATGTGAGGTCATTAGCCTCTATATACAAGTAGCCTGGTCATGAGGTTACTTCACACACATTACATACTTGGATAAAGGATGAAACCAAGAATATAATTTCTTGGCATCTTTAATTTATGGTATAACAAAGTGAAAAAAAAACTTTCGGCAGAAATATTTTACTAGCGATTTCACACATATTAGTCAAATTATGATGTGAAACTTGCACTGCCTTAACTTTGTCAAGTTAACTGATAAGGTCATGTGCTGAAATGCTGTTCTAGCCATATGTTGAAAATGCATTATGTCAAATAAAGTTCCTGTTGAAAATGTCTAGAAGATGGAGAGCATCTTTCCAAAATATACTTTCACCTTTTTGCACTAACAGGGCCTCAACATGAATTCATAGTGCATCTTCAGAATTAGTATAAATCAACACTAATATAACTCAAGAAATTTACTCCTATCCTCTGGTCTTTTCATTAGCCATATGATAAATGAAGATATGTCCATCAAATGTCAGTCTTGGGCTCATCACTAAAAACTACTTTATTGCAATCCTGTGACTAGCATTCCAGAACCATGTTAATCTTCTTTGGCACTGAATTTGATTCAAAAGGTTTTTTTTTAACAAGTTTTACGTTTTCCAGACATTTCAATTTTTTTTTTCCCCTTTCAAAATAGTAATCCTAGATACGAGAGTGTACATTAGTAGCAAGATTGGACACTGAAGAGAAACTTGCTAACTTTGGAAGCATGTTTAGGCTTAGGTATCAGTTTAAGCTCATCTTTAGGTTTAATGGAATGAAAACAGCACAATGAAATAATTAAACACAAAGTTCAAACAAATAGAAACTTCCTAAGATTTAAGAAGCAATAATTCTTAGACATCTAGCACAACAGTCAAGGATAGCTACCAGCATCTATAGAGGATGCCACCTCTTAGAACTTGAAGACTTCTGGTTTAACACTTTTCCAGTTATTTGTGTTTTTGTATTTGTGATTACAATTTTTATAGTGTATCCCAGATGATGTCTGTAATAAATGAAATACTGGAACTATTAAACCAATAAGCAATATACTGCAAAATAAATGAACATTGGTCATAAAATTAAATCTCTTCATTTCTTGTGGAATGACATGAAGGTTTTTTCCCAATAATGTCCATTAGAATTCCTTAAACTTACTTATACTGAAAACATAATTTTATTACTAGCAATATAAGAATATTACACACCTGTTGAATTTTGCCTACTGACATTAGAAGAAATCTCTGTACTGACCATTGTCTCTGGATGCCTTTCTCCATTTGTAAAAGAAGATCCTCTGGCTCTTATCTGTGGTTCCATACACTCATGCAAATTACCATTACTTGGTTGCACAACATTAACATTCATTTCACTAGCTGAACTCTCATGTAGGGTTTCACTGAAAAATGAATTTCAATTCATAAGGAAATTTTGAATTAACCACAATAAAGGTACTTCAAATTTTACAAATGCAGTGTTCATGTAATATTCGTGTAAGGTTGTCAAACTGACTACAGCAAACACTGTTATAGTAAGCCTACTAATTATAGCAAACTACCAAAAATATTCTGGCAAGCCCTATAGTATCAGTGCACAAATGAAAAATTTCCTAACCCAACTGACAGTATAGGTACTGTCCTGAAAAAATTACTATAATGAAAACTAACTGTCCAGTGGACTCATAGCAAACTTATAAGACAAGAAACATTTATCTGGTAAAATATTGTGCAGAGAAAAAAAACTAAAGAAACTGAAAATACAAATAACTCAGGTTTTCAGATGTAGTGTAATACTTAAGATATAAACTGCAAACTTAAATATTCACTAACAACTAAGGAGATTTAATTACCTTAAAAAAAAATTGAGGAATTCAGATTAGAAATCTAGAAGACTATGAAACAAATCACCATCACCAGATGAAGACTTATACCTGAGGTACGATATTTAAAAGAATATGACAAAGAACCTATGTAAAATCTCTCATGATAAGTGACTTCGTAACTTATGTTCAGTTTTTTTTTTTTTTTTTTCCAGGAGAATGTACTCAGAAAATTGTTTTTGACTGAAATAATCTTTTCTATAATATTATTGTATTAAACCTTTGTTAAAATAATGTGACACGTGATGTTATCAAGTAAGGCTATTAAGTAATGTTAAATGTAACATTAATGCTAAAGTTAGTGAAGATTTCTGAGAATTGCCATAAATGGAAAATTCTAAAGATGCGTGAAGAATGACATCATAATATCCAGAGATCAATATATGACCACAGTTGCCATGGATAAAGAATTCCAAGCATGCATGAAGAATGACCTCAGCATGTCCGCAGGTAAATACGTGACCAATTTCGAGAGACGCGCACATGTGGTCTGGGCCTATATAAGGCAATTCGTCAGGAAGAAACTGTTCTTAGAATTTTTGTTTTGGTCTTCTCTTACCTAAGTCCCTGTCATGCCAAGTTCACAGTCGGAAGAGAAGCGGCGTTTGTCTTAGGATTTTTCTAGGCCTTCTCTTGCCTGAGATTACTGTGACGCAAGATTTCGTTCTTAGGAAATGAAAAAGAAGTATCGGTTGTCTTCTATCTGGATTGCCACTGCATGAGAAATATTGTGTCGAGTCATTGTGAAAGGAAGGAGCTATACATTGCCACTATGTTAAGGATCCAACAAGGAAAGGCACAGTCGACTACTCGAACAAGGAAGAAATTCAGCAGGAAAAAGGGAACGAGTCAGTAAGCAAAAAGAAAGATAAGAAGACTTAAGTATGAAAAAAGGTTAATGTGAAAGACTGTCTGCTGATCAAGAATTGTAAGTAGTTGTAATACCGAACAAGATTGTATGTCAAGTGCCTTTGTTTGCGAGATATTGTATATTAATGGTGAATTAGGCTTAACCAAGGCACGTCTTATGTTCAAATAATGTTATGATAAATTGTGAATTAGCTTAGAACTAAAATTTAGAGTAGCAAGAAAACTGTAATGACTGTGTATATACTGTATCATTCTGTAAATATTCCTCTAGACTTAAATGGTTTGTAAACAATACATTGGACTGAATCCGTCAATGCACTATCCTAAAAATAATTCAAACCTACATTAGATAGAAGTTATATTCTCGTAGAAAGGCTTATACATTGATTATACATGATTATTAATTAACCTAAGGAATTCACAACGTACAATAGAATATAAATTAAATTAAACTTTAATATATATTTCCAATATTTCGGCAACGTCACATTGCCATCTTCAAAGGAACTTAAAATAAAGATGTGCACACAGGCACTACACTCAGTAAATGAGGATGAAGCTATTGTTTCTCCTAAAAGTCCTGATGGTGCCCCCTTAGCAGGCTATGTAGGTATTCTTGGCTGTTGGGCTGAAGGTCTGATGTACGTCTCCCAAATTTGGAGTAGTCTCATGCAACCAAATTTGTTGAGGTTTGGCATGTTTCTTAGGGCTGAGGCTGATTCCATGAAAAGTCTTTCAAATTTGAACTTGCTACGGTGTATTATTGTGGCTTTCTTCCACCGTATTCTGTGGTGTGTATCCAGAGCATGGTCTGCAAGACTAGAGTGGCTATACTGGTGAAAACTGATGTAGTCCCTGTGTTCTGAAATTCTGATATTCGCTGTCGTGCCTGTTTGGCCAAAGTAGGACAGCTTACAGCTGCAAGGGACCTGATATAAACCAGGTAGGTCTAGGGGAAGTGGTTGGTCTTTAGTAGAACGGATAAGGAATGCCAATTTTCGATATGGTCTGTAACAAGAGGTCAAGTCATGTTTTTTTTTTTTTAAGATTTTGGTCATTTTTTCCGAGGTGTCTCGGATGTAGGGAATGGTGATGGATTTAGAGTAATCCTGGTTGTGAAGGAGGGGAGGGGGTTGTGGTTTACTGTTTCAATATATATATATATATATATATATATATATATATATATATTTTTTTTTTTTTTTTTTTTTTTTTTTTTTTTTTTAGGGGGGTGTAGCCATTGGCTGAGAAAGTGTTGAGGATGCGATTTAGTTCAGTGGTTAGGGCATTGTCATTTGAACAGATTAGTTTAGCCCTGTTGTGTAGTGTCTTAATGACTCCATATTGTTGTGGGAGGGAGGGGATTGTTGGTGAATGTTATCTGCCTGTAAAAAAAAAAAAAGAAAACCCACCCAATACAGGCAGATACATTCACCAACAATCCCACCACCCCCGCTTCACAACAATATGGAGTCATTAAGACACTACACACCAGGGCTAAACTAATCTGTTCAAATGACAATGCCCTAACCACTGAACTAAATCACATCCTCAACACTTTCTCAGCCAATGGCTTCCCCTCCCCCCCCCCCCCAAAATCCCAAAAATATTGAAACAGTAAACCTACAACCCCCCCCCCCTTCACAAGAAGGATTACTCTAAATCCACCACCATTCCCTACATCCGAGGCACCTCGGAAAAAATTACCAAAATCTTTAAAAAAACATGACTTGACCTCTTGTTACAAACCATATAGAAAATTGGCATCCCTTATCCGCTCCACTAAAGACCAATCACTTCCCCTAGACCTAGCTGGTGTATACCAGGTCCCTTGCAGCTGTAAGCTGTCCTACTTGGGCTAAACAAGCAGGACAACGAATATCAGAATTTCAGAACACAGGGACTACATTAGTTTTCACCAGTATAGCCACTCTGGTCTTGCAGAATAATATAAACAGGGAATACGAATGATATCTGCTTTGTCTTTAGTTTAATATCTTATTATATCACACTGCTCTGGATACATGCCACAGAATATGGTGGAAGAAAGCCACAGTAATACACCGTAGCAAGTTCAAATTTGAAAGACTTTTCATGGAATCAGCCTCAGCCCTAAAAAAGATGCCAAACCTCAACAAATTTGGTTGCATGAGACTACCCCAAATTTGGGAGACGTACATCAGGAAACCTTCATCCCAACGGCCAAGAATACCTACATAGCCTGCTAGGGGGCACCATCAAGACTTTTAGGAGAAACAATAGCTTCCTTGCTTCGTCCTCATTTATGTGTGTAGTGCCTGCACGCACGTCTTTATTTTAAGTTCCTTTGAAGATGGCGACGTGACGTTGCCGAAATATTGGAAATATATATTAAAGTTTAATTTAACTTATAATCTATTGCATGTTGTGAATTCCTTAAGTTAATTAACAATCACAGAAGTTACATGATTTAATATTTATGCCACAACTAGTTTAAAGTAAGAATAATTAATACAAGTAGGGAATATGAACGATATCTGCTTTGTCTTTAGTTTAATATCTTATATCACACTCAATATATACTTTAATTGGCACAGTCGTTAAACAAATAAATTTGTTAGACTATAGAGAGCAAGAAATAGGATATAGTCTAAACAGGTAGATGGCAGCAGTCGAGAGTTAAGGCAGCCGACTATTCACGATAAAGACCAAGATATAGGTGGACTGATACAGTATCATGTACCATTTATAAAGACAGAAATATATGACAATATTGCAGTCCTTATGGATAAAAGATTAATTTGGAGGAAAAGAGAAAGTTAGTAATACATGAAAGGATTACATCATTACTATCACATAATATCCTATACATCCTCTGAGGGTACATATCAGGAATTTGATTGTCGGATAACATCCTGATAGGTCTTCAAGGATAATGGCAGCAGCATAAGCCAATATAATGGTCTTCCCATTCATTTCCACTCTCCTTTGCTCATTTAGACATGACTTTTTTCAAATGCTAAATTGAACAGAGTTGATAGGAGAGCATCTAGTTGGAAAGCTAATATTTTATTTGAAAAATTGAATATTCCTGTTGGAAATGTACCTTGGGATATAGCAATTACATAGTTGTGTCATATTTATATATTTCTGTGGCATTTTAAACTATCACTGCATCTCATAAAGAGTAAAGAAAGACAAAGCAGGGTAGTGGAAGTGTAAAAATATTATGTAGCTCCAAAAAGTCTAAATATTTTTACATAAATTTTACCAAGGTCAAGCCCAGTAAGAATTGTAACTTGTACATAGATGTTTGTTTGAACGTAAATAATCCCAATGGGAATTGTATATGCTCTCTGCCAAATAAGGGAATATTCTAGAAGGGGTAGTATTAAGGCAATACCTTGCCACTAGTAAACAGTATAATTTTAGCTATTTGTAAAGACGTCAAATTTTGTGTGTGTTTTACATGGAAATGCTCAAGGTCAGTGCTAGGTGGACTGACAAAAGGTTCAAACGAATGTCCGCTGCCAGAATGAATAGGATTTAGGGAGTGTTGGAGAAAAACAAAGGAAGAGTCAGTCTGAGAAAAGGATCAAGGGATTTCACCGAAATGTTCGGGGGTCGCATATCTCCGTGCAAGGATTCGCAATTGACCGAATAAGAAGCGTTGGCAAAAAGATCACAACACAGGTTTCAGAAATTTTCATCGGTGATCCAGAGGTCGTCGGTAGTTATCTGTCAGATGTGGTCATCGGGAACGCGACTTCGGGAGAAATCGCGCCAGTGATCCAAAAGAAAGATGACGAGGAGCCGATCTGCCAATATTTGATGATGAATTGACGATTCTTCGCCGGGAGCTGTTAACCAGAGGGAACAAATTGCTCCGTTAGTCCAATACGCATGCAAGCATTCCACAAGCCGATAATCTTCGTCTGAAGTGCGGCGTCCCAGAAGCGTCAGTAAATCTATTGCCGGCATAAAGAGGGAGAGAAAAACCTGACATGGAAGAAAAGGGAACAGAAGTCCAATTCGAAGCCAAGTGCACAGTGGGTAGCAGCTATAAAGTGAGTTGACCAATTTGTTCAATTTTCTTGAGTTTTTACGAGAACTTATTAGTGGACTGTAAAATAGAGGCTGATCTAAATAGGCATATTTAACAGTTGAAAATTATAAAGTAAATAATTTTCAGGAATTTGTAGTCGAAATAAGTCATAGTGTAACTGTTTGCTGAAACTTACCTATAGAATATTCCTAGCATAGAAAGGAAGGAGCAATTGTGTGTAAAAGATATTGTCTATGTGTTCGATGAATAAGAGTTAACAATTAGTAATAGGTACCATTGCTCAGTATAAATGGTTTATGTTATATTAAGAAAATTAGTTAAATATGTGATATGATTTGTGTGAGTAAAATGCAGTGTAAATTTGTCTTATGTGAATTAAATGTTGTTGTTTAAATATTAAATAAGTGTCGCCCAATTCTTAATTATTTAATGCACTGATCCGAAAATAATATTAGAGCCTATTAGCGGGAACCCAAGAGAAAGGATAGTAAAGAATAGATAGTAGACCATGACTGCAGATACTAATTAAATTAGGGATATTCTGAGGGTAAATGGAAAACTACTGGACACATTTTTACACTTCTTGTTAATAGAAAACGAACATCAGTGGTGCAGCTTTTAATCAAATAAATTTTCTGGTGTTCAAAGAATAAGAAGGCAGTTTAGCGTAAGGAGATATATACGAGATTAAAGAGTGATAAGGAAAGCGAATTAATGTATAAGAAAAAAGCGATATATAAAAGATATATACTGTAATAAGAACCATATATATAGCGTAAAGAGATCCATAAAGAGAAATTAAAGAGATATATAAAAAAATAAATAAAATAGACCCCCCCCCATTTACAATGCCGCAGTTACGACAGGATTAAAAACCCTCATTTATTACAGAAGTACATAGTATAACAAAATGGCACAGCCAATGAGATTGAACGCACTTTAACAAAATGGTGCAGTCAACAGGATTGAAGTAATGTTAAAAGGATTAACACCTACAATTAAGGAATCATTTCTGATAGAAGTGGAGATTTGTAAAGCATTAAAAATAACACGACAGCTCGTGAAAATAAAGTTACAGCAAAACTTCTAAACTTTCTTTACTGAAATTTATGAAATAATATCACAAAAAGAAATCCCAGTGTATTGGAATACAGCCATATTATCTCCTGTTTTTTTTTTTTTTAAAGGAGATTTCCTGATTATCAGAGGTATCTTACTCTTGGACACCTGCTACAAAATAAACTATGCTAATGAGGAAAAGAATTAATGTATATCAAAACTTCACTGGAGATTATCAGTATGGCTTCTCTAACAGGAAGTTAACTGATCATATTTTCACATTCCAACAGTTGTTAGGTTATGCCACAGGTTACACATGGGGAAATGGGCTCGACCGATAGCAGTGGTCCATGCAACGTGCATCGTGGTGGTGCAATGGAGGTCCATCTTATTAGAAATGCGGGGGGGGGGGGTATATAACACACAAAAAAACAAAAAGACATGGGGGTATATAATACACAAAAAAAATTGCATATTTTTTTATCTTGCATTATGCAATTCTTTATTGCATATGGTCCACATATGCAAAATAAAGAATTTTTATTGCATATGTGGACCATAAACAAGTGCATTACAGTATACACTGAATTGGACTATAAGATGTAATGAGATTAAATGCCACAGAAATATATAAATGCTATATCCAGCAAGGTACATTTCCTACAGGAATATTCTTCATTTTTTCAAATAAAATATGAACTATGCCAAGTAGATGCTTTCCTATCAACTCTGTTTAATCTACAATAGCATTTGAAAAAAGTCAGACCTAAATGAGCAAAGGAGAATGGGAAGAGCATCTATTGGCTTATGCTATTATCCTTGAAGACCTGTCAGGATGTTATCCAAACTAAATCAAATTCCTGATATGTACCCTCAGAGGATGTATAGGATAGTAATGATATAAACCTTTCACGTAGTACTAACTTCCTAATGACAACTTTTCTTCAAATTCATCTTTATTGTTATTATGGATATCTCCATGGAGTCAGTAGACTCATCACGGGAGACCCAAACTATCAAAACAATATGTATCATACCTCTTCTTAAATTCATTTAAAGACGAAGAACTCATAACCGAGTCAGGCAATGCATTCCACTCATTCACCACCGTCCAAGCAAAAAATCTAGTTCTCACACCCTTTTCCTTATTTTCCAGGGATGACCTCTTGTTCTTCCATCACTATCAACACAGCTGAAATATTTCTCCTGCATCAATCTTATAAAAACCTTTTAGTAATTTAATCCCCTCTTCTCCACCTATCAACCAACCTCTGTAATCCACAAGTTCTCAATCTATCAATGTAGGGAGCATTTTTTTACATCACTCACCAATTTAGTCACTGTCCTCTGAACCCTCTCCACAACCTCCTCATCAGTGGCGGCTCGTGGTTGGAAATCGTGGGAGTGCTGCAACTTTTGAAATATACATACACACAGTTTGGATAAAATATCAAAATTATGGTAAAAATGTTAAAAAAATTAAACATAAAAAAATAATGTTTATTATTATCGATAAAATTATACAGTTTGGTATAATTCAAATTTACTTAAAAATAAAACCCACTATCATAACCCCAATAATGTCCTAAAATAAAAACTACAACAAACGTTATGTCCAAATATTTAAAGAGATGGAGCAAACACGATAAGCACTAGGAACACTCTACTATTGATGCAAACTGCATATAAACAACAGTGGAACTGCACAACGGACAGTGCCGCATTATGCTAATAGCTCGCATCTCACTATGACGTGCACAAGCATATGCACGTAGCAAATACTAGTAATATGACACTGTGATAAACAGTGCTGCTAGCATCCTTCATCCTCCTAAGTGCTACAAGATCGATTTTTATTATTTTTTATACAAAATAAGAGAATTGTATAGGATCGTTGATGATAAAATTAAATATTACAAGCAAATATAAATAAATGAATAAATATATTTATATATTGAGAAAAATGGGGGTGATGCGGTTCCACAGTGCCTATGCATGAGCCGCCACTGCTCCTCATCTCCAAGGAATACAGGTGACCCAACTTAAGCAGAGTAATCCAAATGTGGAAGTATCAACACCTTATAAAGGGGAATAATAACCTCTTTATCTCTGGATGTTAATGTGTTCTTCAATAACCAAGTTTATCCTTTTATCCATAAGGACTCCAATATTGTCATATTTCTGTCTTTAAAAATGGTACTTCAAAATGTATCAATCCACCTAGATCTTGGTCTTCCTCTAGGTCTTTTTTTCCTGCTACTCTGGCAAAAGAAAATTGTTTTGCTAACCTTTCCTCTTCCAATCTGTTTAAGCGAGCATAACAGGTGATATGGTCACTTGAGCAGAGCAAACCCAAGGTTTGCTTTGCTGAAACTCCTGAGTGCTAACGATAAAAAGTTCCTTTGTGATATCCTCATTTTTTATATGATACTGCTATTGATGCCATCTATTCACTCCTAATTTTTCTCAGAATTCTCACATCTGTGATCTAGTCTTTGATCAAATGTTTTATTTCTATCACAGCTCTCAGATCAGTAACTTAAAGTTGGTTTTAAGACTCTTGTGCACAGCTACTGTAATGTTTCAACTAATTTCTTTCTTATTCCATATAAATTTATTCAGTTGACTTCCTATCACACCAGCTTTGCTAATTCTGCTTTTTATTCCCATATTTTTAAATTACCATCTTCACTAAAATTATGCCTAAATAGATGAAATGATTCACTTCCATCTGTAGGTTCTCCATTCAGGATGCAGTTTTTTCGATGTTCCTGCCTATTTTCATACCAAATTTATCACCGCAGTTATTCAATTTAGTCAAGGAATCCTAGAGACCTGATTAGATTTATTTAGAATTGTAATACCCGAGATTAACATCTCCAATTTTGATATCACGTTTAATGCCACATTCCTAACTAATTCAAGTTATCCATGTCTCACACCTGATTTAACAAACCATCTTCCTATTCCTCCTTCAGTTCTAATTGACAACTCACAACTCAAATATAGACTATGTATTGCTAAATATAATGTACCATTTACACCATATATTTGTAGTGTTTTGAACAGCTTTTCTTTTGACACCTTTGCCATATGCCTTGTCCAGATCTACAAAACAAATATAAATCCTTGTTATATTCCCATGATTTCTCAACTATTTGTCTCAAAGTGAAAAAATGTGATCTTGACAACTCCTGTTTAGCCAGAACTCAACTGGTGTTCTCCAAGATTCTCTTCAATAATTTTTATCCTCTTCTCAAGTAGGCTTATAAACCTTACTAGAAACACTCAGTAGGGAAATTCCCTTATATATTCCTCTGAAATTGACAAATGATATTTAATTTAATTAAGACTAGTAAGCCTATGGGCCATCTGTTTATGATTTGTCAAGGACCCATAATGATCAATTTCACTTGGTTGTTGATAATCATGTCTTTAAGCAAGTGGATAATTTGTCTTCTTCCTAATATGGATCTGTATAATATTTTTGGAAGTCTGCTGGTCTTCATTCAATTTAAATGTTCTATCCAGTTTTGTTATACTGTCTTATGTAGTCATTAATTGGTTTTATTTTCAGGGATTGTAAAATTTCTTCATTTGTTTTATGTCCCACTTGGTATATCCAGCTGTTTTTCTGAGAAATTTCATTGCTGCTGTTTGAATTCATTTTTCATCTTTCTTTTTTATGGTCCATGTTTCACTTTCGTATAGTAGAGCTGGTTTTGACTTACATTATATAGTCTAATTCAAGTGTGTTTTTTGTACTAGGGATGACTTAAATATATTATTTATTATGCCATTTACTTTGACAAAGTTTGATATTTTAGTGTCCATGTCTTCTTCGTATGATAAATCACATCCCAAGTATCTGAAAGTCTTTACTTGTTCTAATATTTTATCATCATCATCATCATCATCAAATTCCTGCCATGTACCCTCAAGGGGTGTACAGGATATGATAGTACTGCATGAAAAAAATTACATCATTATTAATTTCCTATCTACAATTTTCCTCCAAATCAGTCTGTTACTTGTCAACACTCCAATATTATCAGATCTTATATTTCTATCGTCTAAAGCACTTTGTACCGTATCAATCCACCTATATCTTGGTCTTCCTCTCGGTCGTTTTCCTGCCAACCTGGCAGAGAACACTTGTTTTGCTAATCTTTCCTCGCCCATTCTGTTTAAGTGACCATACCACCTGAGATTAGCTCTGCTAACGCATTCCTGGATGCTGACAATGTCAAGTTCTTTTATAATATCCTCGTTTTTAATATGATACTGCCATTGATGCCATCTGTTCATGCCTATAATCTTTCTCAGGACTCTCATATCTGCAGTCTCTAGTCTTTGGTCAAGTGTTTTACTTCTGACCCAGCTCTCAGATCCATAAGTTAAAACTGGTTTGAACACTGTCTTGTATACAGCTAATTTAGTGTTCCGACTAATTTCTCTCTTATTCCATATGAATTTATTCAATTGACTTCCCACCATACCAGCTTTGCTGATTCTGCTGTCTATTTCTATTTTTAATTTACCATCTTCACTAAAAATCGTGCCTAAATAGCTGAAATGTTTTACTTGTTCCACAGGTTCTCCATTCACAACACAGTTGACATTTTCAATGATTCTGCCTATTTTCATTGTCTTTGTCTTTTTATTGCTGACCTTCATACCATATCTATTACAAGAGCTATTCAATTTAGTCAGAGAATCTTGCAGACTTGTAGCGGATTTATTTAGAAGTATAACATCATCCGCATAAAGCAAAGAGCTGACATTAACATCTCCAATTTTGATATCATGTTTAATACCACTTTCCTTCATAATGTGATCCATATAGATAATGAATAACAGAGGGGATAATGTACATCCTTGTCTCACACCAGATTTAACATTAAACCATCTTCCTGTACTTCCTTCAATTCTAACTGCTGACTTGCAACTCAAATAAAGACTAAGTATTGCTTGATATAATGTTCCATTGACACCATATAACTGCAGCGTATTGAATAGCTTCTCTCTTGGCACCTTGTCATATGCCTTTTCCAGATCGACAAAACTTAAATACAGATCTTTGTTATATTCCCATGCTTTCTCGACTATTTGTCGTAAAGTGAAGATCTGATCCTGACAGCCTCTATTTGGCCTGAATCCAGCTTGTTCTTCACCAAGCTTTTCTTCCACAATTCTTCTCAACCGTTTCTCAAGTATACTTGCATAGATCTTGCCAGGAACACTAAGTAGGGAAATACCTCTGTAATTCTCACATGCAGTTTTATTTCCCTTTTTATATATGGGTACTATGAGAGCTCTACTCCAATCATCGGGAATTCGTCCCTCTGTCCAGGCTTTCTGAACTATGCAGTGCAGCCACTGTAAGACTCTTATACCACCATACTTCAGCATTTCTGGTCGAATATCATCTACTCCTGCTGCCTTTCCACATTTCAAGCCTTTGATGGCTTTTTCTACTTCAAGTATGGATATGTATTCCTGACTGCATGCCTTGGTCAGTGTTTTTTACCACTGTGCTGTTATCACTGCTTGTTTCATTTAGCAGTTTTTCAAAGTAATTACTCCATACTTCAAGGATATCTTTTTCTCCCGTTTTCATGTCACCTTTATCATCTCTAATTCCTTTTACAGCACTCTTTCCTCCATTCTTAAGCTTCTTCAACAACCTCCAGAATATTTTGCCACCTTCTTGATATTTATTTTCTATATTCTTGCCAAAGTCCTCCCATGACTTTTGTTTAGCTAGTTTTACAGTGTTTAGCATTCTTGCATTTGTCTCTATATTCTCTAAGAGCACAAGCTGACTTATTTGACAGGAACTTTTGGTATGCTTTCTTCTTTTCCTTCACTGCCTCTTTAACCTCCTGTGTCCACCAAGGAGTTCTGATTTTTTTATCCTTACAAACAACCTCACCACATGCCTCTCTGGCAGAATCAATCAATGTTTTCTTCAGAGTTTGCCACTGAATCTCCAAAGTTTGATTCCTGTTCCCAAACTCTTTCATTTTTCCTTCAATAATCTTTGTGTATTTTAGTCTACAGCTCACATCTGAGAGCTGCTCAACTTTTATTCGCTTTAAAACTTTCTTACATGTTATTCTTTTCAATATGAAATTCAATTTTATCCTGCTCAAGACTAAATAGTGATCACTTCCAATTTCAAATCCTCTGTACACTCTGGTGTCCTGCACCAGGGAGAAAACATCACTATCAACAATAACATAGTCAATGAGACTTTTCTTATTCCTTGCCTCTTCTCTCCATGTGAATTTGTGCACATTTTTATGTTGGAACATGGTGTTAGTAATAACCAGTCCATGTCCTGAGCAGAAATCCAACAGATATTTGCCATTATTATTAGCTTTGCTCATTTCTCCAAATTTTCCCAAAATATTTTTGTATGTCTCACAATCATTTCCTACTCTGCTATTTAGATCCCCAACAAGGACCAACTTTTCATTTTTCATTGTGTCAGTTGCTTTTTCTAAAGCCTCAAAAAATTCCTCCACTTCTACCTTAGTAGAACCTTCTGTGGGACCATAGGCACAAATAAGTCTCATTGTCCAGTTCCCCATTCTCATATTTGCCCACATTACTCTACTTGAGACTGACTGCCATTCAAGAAGATTAGCCTCGTATTTTGTGTTGAATACTATGGCTACTCCTTCTTTTCCTTGATTGTCATTGCCTGCTAATATTTTATTATCTATCACTATTTTACTTCTTATTGGGTTTTCTCCTTTGAATGCTATTATTTTTATTTTTTCTTTAGATATTGTCATATTACATTGTTTTGAGATATCATTTAATGCTTTTAATGATCTTTGTAAATCATCTTCTAATGTAGCTAATACTATAGCTGCATCAGAAGAATTTTAAATATCTAAGAGCCAATCTTAACAATGATATGCATGAAGAGAAAGAGTAGTGTTGAGAATACCAAATCATGGATATTTTGCAATCTTACAGCTTCTAAAACATTTGACAATCAAAATTGTCAAATTGTCAATTCATACAATCAATTGCCAAAATTGATTGTATGAATGAAGACAATGAGGAATTAAAGACCCAACATTGTTTTATTGGTAAAAAGTAACAAAACAATGGCTTTAGACATGTTTGGAGAGAAGATGGCCAGTTGACTGACAAGACTTCAAGCATAATGGATGTAGTAATTAAAGACCTAAGACTAGTGGATAAACACCTTAGTTGTTAAGCATAGTTATACACGAGAAAAATTCTCAAGAGGTATATTCTTTTAAGGATTTGTGTTTTATGCTATACAAAGTTTTCTGTGTGAATGCAAGCAAATAAATTATATATAAAAATTTCTTAGCTGAAAAGTTAAAGTAAGTGACAATTCTTGGTCTTGAATAATTCTTATTAAAGGAAAAATCAGCATGCTAATTGGTAAATCTCTTTATGCATGGAATTACATTAAATTTATGTACAGCATTTGCTTTATCCAAATTATTTAACTAAAAAAAATCCTGATTTAGGAAGAAGTGTTATTGTTAAGCGATCAGTGTAAAATACAATAAATCCATATAGGCAATTGTTAAATGAAAGAAAAAAAGCATAAACAGTCAACTTTAGATTCATATTTTAAAATGTCGTACTTTTATCTTTATTAGGTATGTAATATTGACTTTTTATTTAATAAAGCTTTTCTTTTTTCAAAAAGTCTTTCATTTTATTTACATATGAACATATCCCTATTATGGCCATAGTATTTTTACCTCTGAGAACGAAGTTTTGCTTAATAAAGTAATTTCATGGAACACATCCTCTTCGTTAATCAATTAATGACTATTTCTGACACTGTTGCAGTCTCCATAATTTGTTTGAAATGAATGCTGATCACCATGTAACACTAAAGGAAAGAATTAGATTATCAAAAGTATGTAGTATATCTGAAAAACCTTTTTCTTCTAATAGCTGTTTATGGATTTTTATTTTTTTTCCCCTCAACATTCAATTACCATATTTGCCAGCGCATAAGATGCACCCCCTATTTTGTACACTTTTTTTTTTTTTTTTTTTTAAGGAAAAAACCTTTATCACCAATTATTATAATGAATTTACAGTATTTCAAATATAAAGTAATAAGTACGTCTGCTTTCAACAAATACCTAATCTAACTAGGAAATACCCACCTTTTAATCTTCTTCGTCAAAACCCAGAAATTCATCTCCAGAGCTAAATGAAGAGACACTTGAAACCTCTTCTAAATCAGAATCTGAGTCCTCATACAACAAACTGTCCTCTGTACCATCCAGTGCATTACTAATGCCACACTTCTTAAATGATTCAACCACTGTCTCAGTTTTCACAGCATCCCATGAAGCTTTGACCCACTCACAAACTTGCGAAATCCTAGGCCTCTTCCTTATTCCTGATGGCGTAACCTCAAAATCTGAAGATTGCATCCAGCTGTTCCACTTCTCCTTCATAAATCCCTTAAATGGTTTATTAATACAGACGTCTAAAGGATGAAGCTGACTAGTTAGACCTCCTAGAACTACAGCTAACTGAGTTTGCAATTCCTTGAGTTTATTTTTAACATCTTCTGTTCTGTGAGAATGAAACTGATCCCATACTAGCAGGGCAGGCTTCTTCAACAGTCTGCCAGGGCATCTAAATAAAAGTTTATCTATCCATAAACTTCATTCCTCCTCCATCCATCCAGCCTTTTGTGTGAAAATGTACAAACACTCCTTTAAGCGCATCCACTGAACTCTGTAACTGGAATGCTCTCGCACATCGCAAGGAAGCACGAAAGAAATCACGTAACTTGGAACAGAGAAAATTTCCAGAAATGAAAGTAATAAAAAAACTGAGTATCGGCGTATAAGACGCACCCTGTTTTTCAGACCTATTTTCAAAGAAAAAAGGTGTGTCTTATACGCCAACAAATACAGTATTTCCTTTAGTTTTTCTGGAAACTTATTTGCAGCGTCTCCTGATAATTTTACACTATAAATTCTGGCCTGTTTTTTAAATTTCTCAAACTGACCACAAGAAGCCATAAAATTTTCTGCAATTTCTTCAGTTTGTGATTTCAGATGATTAAATAAAAATAATGCTTTTTCTTGAATCACCATTTTCAGCATATGACATTGTTATCCACAAACTTGACATTTCTTCATTTGTTCTACAATTGGACTCCTTAAGTGAGTTAATTTTGCTGCTGTAACATCTGTATACAATTCTGAGCCGACTATTTTATTTTTTCTGTTTGACTATAAGTATGGTTGTTAAAGTTGACTATGCTAATCCTAAAGAATGTGACACATTGGATTTTCTTTCGCCCCTTTCAACACATACGATATTTAATTTAGTTTCTAAGAAATTGCTTTTCTTTTCCTTGATTCTGACATTTTAACTAAATATTAATATTTACAAAATCTACAATAATGCTATCAGAGAACACGTCATTTATTGCAATGCAATACACCCTACGAAGTGTAGGCAATGACTAAATTACATGGATGAGGCACGAAACTGTTAAAACAGACATCCACAGCTTGGGCGTACGTGATGAGTCACCTTCGTTTGCCAACCGGGTGATTGCTGGGCGTTGACCTTAAAATTTCAACATTTTTACGTAAAACGAGGCTTCGTTACCAGAGGTAACATTAATCAAGGTATAACAGTAATTATTTCAATTTCCCAATGACAGACTTATAGTTTGAGTCTAATCGCCAACTGGAGAAACTTTTACTAAGCCTTTCTTTGACCAGTTCCCGAGTTAGTCGATCTCTGGCACGAGCAAGCGGCTTTTTTTATCCTGGAAACTAAACTCAAGAAATTTACCATAGAACCCACATTATTTCAGACAGTAACATATCCTGTTAGAGTTAGGTACCAAGAGATGGCAGCACTTGCTTGCCAATCTCTTCATCAGTGGCTGTCTATAATTAGTGATAGACATGGGCCAGCTATCTCTGATTGGCTACCGGTGGAAATTGAACTGCCCACTCAATCTCCAAAAGCTAGATAGAGTTTAAAGGCCTCACCTACTCCCCATAATTGAACAAAAGGCATTAGCTTATTATTTCCCAATGTTTCGACCTTCTGGGGTATACACACACACAAGCTATATTACATTTCACACAGTATACCAAAGAAACAATGATTTGATCAACGGTTATTCTACTGGCCTGACCTCTAGTGAAAAAATAAAATAAAAGAACTACATCAAAAATATATTCTATTTATGACATCAGAGAACAATTTCATATAGATAATTTTATTATTAAGTGATGTCCCAATTTAACACGAGAGTTGTTATATTAGAGTTTAAGATCCTGGATTACCTATAGTTCTATTTATAATTAACTCTTAGGTAGAATGTGTCTTCCATATTCTTGGGATTTTTAGACCATCTTTATTGTTAAGATTAGGATGGTTGATAAGAATTTCACAGACCTCCTTAAATTTACGTTCATACCACGTTTTTCCACATCAGGAAAGGCCCCTGATGTAAACAACAGGTGCCTTTTCAGTCAATTCTATGTAAAGTATTGAGGGCACGATCAAAAAAGACTGCTTTAGCATATTATTAAATTTAATGTGCGATTTATGTTCCTTTTTTTTTTTTTTGGATAGGAATTGTGCATCCTGTTTCCCGTATATAGGACAAATTACAAGGTGCAATGAATACAGTATACTCCAGGGTGGGCCAGCAGAGGAAGTGGATCCTTGGATGAGTTGAGTAAGTTCTTTAATTTTGCAGGAGGTTTAAAGGTGGCTTTAAGGTTTATTTCTGTAGCATTCTGTTTATTTTATCTGATATCCCTTTAATGTATAGAACGCTTAGTTTTATTGTAGTCTAGTTTATTTTTGTTCTTAAGTGAGGTCTTGCGAAGAATTTTGTTAATAGTATTTTGGCTGTAGCCATTTTTTAAGAAGGTATTGTTGATAACTTTTAATTCATCTTTAATTGCTTGTTCATTGGGGCAAATCTTCAAAGCTCTATTTTTCAGTGCGTTAATGACACTTAGTTTTTGTGTTGGATGGTGGTAGGAGTTTATGTGTATATATATTGGCCAGTATGTGTAGGCTTTCAATAAACAGTGAAGGAAAGACTGCCAGAAGGAAAATGTGTGACAAGTGTGTTCTGACCTTCAATTTCAATTGTGAATTTGTGTTGTTTGTTTAGGTGGCTGAGGAAAGTATAATGTCTGTCAGCCATGGGACAAGACAGACACTTTTCTAAGCCACCTGAACAAAAACAAACAACACAAATGCATACAATTCACAACTGAGATTGAAAGGCACAACACACTCCCTTTAAGTCTTCATTCTGGCAGTCTTTCCTTCACTGTTTACTGAAAGCCTACACATACCGGCCAATATATACACAGAAACTCCTACCACCAACCAACACAAACCTAAGTGTCATTAACACACTAAAAAACAGGGCTTTGAAGATTTGCTTCAATGAACAATCACTTAAAGATGAATTAAAAATTATCAACAATATCTTCCTAAAAAATGGCTACAGCCAAAATACTATTAACAAAATTCTTCACAAGACCTCACTTAAAAACAAAAATAAACTAGACTACAATAAAACTAACTGTTCCATACATTAAAAGGATATCAGATAAAATAAACAGACTACTACTACAGAAATATAACCTTCAAGCAACCTTTAAACCCCCTGCAAAATTGAAGAACTTACTCAACTCAGCCAAGGATCCACTTCCTCTGATGGCCCACCCTGGAGTATACCATATTCACTGCACCTGTAATTTGCCCTATATAGCGCAAACAGGATACACAAATCCTATCCAAAAAAAGGAACATAAACGGCACATTAAATTTAATAACTATGGTAAAGCAGTCTTTTCTGATCATGCCCTGAATACTCTACATAAAATTGACTGGAAAGCCACTTGTTGTTTAAATCACTGCAAAACATGGTATGAACGTAAATTTAAGGAGGTCTGTGAAATTCTTATCAACCACCCTAATCTTAACAATAATGATGGTCTAAAAATCCCAAGAATATGAAAGCCACATATTCTACCTGCATAACCTTTCTGCCTAAGCGTCAATTATAAATAGGACTATGGGTAATTGGGGATCTTAACTCTAATATAACAACTTTCGTGTTAATTAGAACATCACTTTTGCCTATAATAAAAACTATCTATATGAAATTGTTCTCTGATGTCATAAATAGAATGTAGCTTTGATGCAGTTCTTTTATTTTATTATTATTTTCTACCTTTAGTGGATACCCAATGAAGGCTGTAAAAAGTGATTAAAGATACAAAGCTATTTTAAAATATATATATATATATGTGCGTATACTCCAGATATCCTTAATATGAAGGTAGAAACATTGGGAAATTAAAATAGCTATTTCTAACATGGTTGTAGTCGCCATAATTTGAAATGAATTTGATAATTTAAAAACCCATACCAGTTCAGTTCATTTTCTTCAATGTCTGCAATTTCTTCACAAAGTTCATCTAAATCTGCAAATCTCCTTCCTGTTTTTTGAAGATGGTTAGTTACTGCTTTCCTTAATAAGTAATATGGATACATTCGTGATTCCAATACCGATTCTATCATGCTCGACTTCATCAACTCATCCACCTTTTCATTCAGTAGGTTTTTATCTTCATTTGGAGAATTTGGTCCATAAGATGTTCTGTTAAAAGTGTGAGTTGGAGGCTGAAAAATTCACAAGTATTTTATACTATTACATTTTTTTTTATAAAGATTGTTAATTTTAAGAAAAATTATTAGCCAAAATGAAATATACAATTACTCAAATGTGTGTGTGTGTGTGTGTGTGTGTGTGTGTGTGTGTGTGTGTGTGTGTGTGTGTGTGTGTGTGTGTGTGTGTGTGTGTGTGTGTGTGTGTATATATATATTAGTATTTTACCTTGGGTACAATAAATGTTAAACATACCAAGCTATTTTAAACCTGATTTTTACTCCATTTCCCAAGTAAGCAAACAAACAAGTAAGTCATGTTTGCACCTGCAAGTATTGAAAGTCTAGGTGACCCCACACATAGTGCAAGTCAAGGCAACTCATGGTAAAGGTGGATAAGCTCTGATCACTATTCTTAATATTTACCCTTAATGCAAAGCACATCTCATCCTGACATTTTTATTTAACAAGGTTAAAACACCTTATGGTAATTTGTTCTGGTAAAATACTTATAAGCTCTGTATTACTAAAATCTTGGTATTTCTAGCCTGGCTCCCACTGATGAGACCTCAATAAAGATTGAAACCGGTCTGGGTAGTGGCTCCTTGCCTTTAATATATAGCATCATACATCTCCTCCAGGAGATGTGCTTTGCATTAAGGGTAAATATTAAGAATAGTGATCAGAGCTTATCCACCTTTACCATGAGTTGCACTACATGTGGGGTCACCTAGACTTGCAATACTTGCAGGCACAAACTTGATTTACTTGTCTGTTTGGTTGGGAAATGGAATAAAAACGAGGTTTAAAATAGCTTTGTATCTTTAACATATATATATTTTTTCATCATCATCAAATTCCTGACATATACCCTCACATCATTACTAACTTCCTATCTACAATTTTCCACCAAATCAGTCTGTTACTTGTCAAGACTCCAATATTATCATTATCAGATCTTCTTGGTCTTCCTCTGGGTTGTTTTCCTGCCAACCTGGCAAAGAACGGTTGCTTGGCTAATCTTTCCTCGCCCATTCTGTTTAAGTGACCATACCACCTCAGATTAGCTTTGCTAATGCATTCCTGGATGCCGGCAATGTCAAGTTCTTCCCTAATATACTCGTTTTTAATATGATATTGCCATTGATGCCATCTGTTCATGCCTCTAATCTTTCTCAGGACTCTCATATCCGGTCTCTAGTCTATGGTCAAGTGTTTTACTTCTGATCCAGCTATCAAATCCATAAGTTAAAACTGGTTTGAACACTGTCTTGTATACAGCTAATTTAGTGTTCCGACTAATTTCTCTCTTATTCCATATGAATTTATTCATTGACTTCCAACCATACCAGCTTTGTTGATTCTGTTGTCTATTTCCATATTTAATTTACCATCTTCAGTAAAAATCGGGCCTAAGTAGCCGAAATGTTTTGCTTGTTCCACAGGTTCCCCGTTCACAACACAGTTGACATTTTCAACAATTCTACCTATTTTCATTGTCTTTGTCTTTTTAATGCTGACCTTCATACCATATCTATTACAACAGTTATTCAATTTAGTCAGGGAATCTTGCAAACTTGTAGCAGATTTATTTAGAAGTATAACATCATCTGCATAAAGCAAAGAGCTGACATCTCCAATTCTGATATCATGTTTAATACCACTTTCCTTCATAATGTGATCCATATAGATAATGAATAACAGAGGGGATAATGTACATCCTTGTCTCACATCAGATTTAATATTAAACCATCTTCCTGTACTTCCTTCAATTCTAACTGCCGACTTACAACTCAAATACAGACTAAGTATTGCTTGATATAATGTCCCATTGACACCATATAACTGTAGCGTATTGAATAGCTTCTCTCTTGGCACCTTGTCATATGTCTTTTCCAGATCGACAAAACTTAAATACAGATCTTGGAATATAAACACAAGTAAACACAGAAAGACTTCAGTTATGTTTGCTTACACTGGGAGATACCTGGACAAAGATCTTATAACACTTTGTCACAGAAATTTTTTTACTGTTTATTCTTTTCATAAAAATATCTGTAAAAGTTTGGATGATATACAATTGTCACTTGTTAGATAACTACCTTGAACCTGAAAGGATGACAATGTTTTAAACCTGGTCATAATTTTATGTGAGAGATACTCTGATGATAAACAGGCTGGAATCATAATGGTTCATAAACATACAAGTATTACTCTATGAAGTCCAAAAACTGTTATTCTGGATCTCTATAGAAACCCAAATGATTTGCATAATATCTACTCATGCCTCGCTTGGAATGCATTCATTAACAAAGCAGTCACAATAGAATGGCAACTCATCCTACTCCTTCACTAATCTCTAAGCAAAAAAATAGTTCTGAGGCCTTGACTAACTACACTTACTCAATTTCAAGGAAAGATCCTTTTTGTTCTGCTTAGTCAATGAAAGAAAGAGTATTTGCAAATAACAAACTGTTTTTTGCAAATTGCGATGTTTCCTTTGAGTGCTTCACAGTGTGTTCCAAAGGCTATCCAACCAAGTTGAATTCTACAACTAATTTCTTCTTTACAGTCACCCTCTACTGCAATCTTTTGTCCTTGGTAAACATAAGAGGTTACTATTGTAAAATTCGATGTAGCTTAAAAATACCAAAGCGCTTTACATCGATTTTTACAGGAGGTCAAGTCTCATGAGAACTGTTACAAAAATAACCTTGTTTGCCTATGTATTTTATGTTTAATATTAATGTAAGTAATCCTATGGGAATTAAATGTATTTACTGTTTTTACTAAGAATTCTAGTATATCAAAAACAAGAGCGATGCTTTGCCATCGGAACTTTGTATATAGCTGTGTAAGAGCACAAGAAAGTTGTTTACAGCTAAATGTGTATTAAAGTTGTTTGTAAGCTCTTTGTATGAACACCTTCAAAGCAAATATCAAAGAGGTCCGCTAGTTTTAGTGAAGTTTCCGCTGCCCGACTAGACAAGAAAAACAGAGCGGGCCAGCCTTAGCATAAGGATCAAGGAGAACTGCCGAATTCTTTGGGGTTTACAACCCTTGGTGCAGGGTCTCGAGATGGCGAAATAAAAGGGCACTGAGCCGATCATCGTAAGGAGAGGCAGGGCCCCAGTTACTAAGCAGGAGAGTCCAGGTCCAGTTGCCGACAGAGCAAAGGCGAAGCTCTGTTACCGAAGAGAGCTAGACGATGGCAGTTACAGTCATCGGTGGTCGGCAGTTAGAGGCCATTAGAAGCAGAAGGTCCCGAAGTAGGATCCAGAGGAGAATTTGCCCACATGCTGAAACCTCTTGCATGCGCTATTCAAGTACCGCAGATTGCAGTCCAAAAGCCCACCAATATCCCGATGTGATACCACTGAAGCAAGACACTCCTGATGAAAGCCTAAGGCCTGAGATGAAACTAAAGGCAAATTGACTTTAGTGCAAAACCTTGGAAGAGTATGTGACAAAGAGACTAGGTTTCATCCTTTTGTACATTTCCTCTTATAATCTAGGAGATGTTATAGAAGGACTGTTAAGAATTAGTTTATTAGTAATAAGAAGTGTCCATAAGGGAGTCAATTGGCATGTTAGAAGTTGACATCAAATTTGTAAAAATAACTTAACAGAGAGTTAGCTAACCTCTTTGCGAGTAAACTAGCAGTTTAATAAGTTGAATTTGTAAGCAGAGAGTAAATAACTTTGAGTTAAAGAGATTATTTAGTGTTGAAGTAAAAAGGTTCCAATTTTATGCTAAAGATTTTTATAGATGGATAGAAAAAGCAATCTCCCTGTCGTTTGATTCATGTATATTTCATATTAATGTAAATAAATGTGTTTTAATTATTTGTTAGTAGTGCTGCCTGATCCTTTATTTTACAACTGCACTGTTCCTAAATAAATCGGACTTGTGAGCAGGAAACAACTAAGGCAATAAAAGCACAGTTTAAGTACTTAAGAAACCACGACTGTTAATATAAACTTTGTTGAAGGAACTCATGCTAATAAGAGAAGGAGAGATCTACCGGACGTATTATTAAGTCTTCTGCCGATATAAATAATACTGGTGGTGCAGTCTTACAAATAAATTTTCCAGTGTTCATAGGCATATGACTAGTAAATACAGAAGGTGGATAAATACAGTAGGCAGTAGAATAAGTGAGAAAGGTTACAAGAAAAAAAGATATTACACTACTAAATAGAATAAAGATATTACAATAATGCAGCAGACAGCCTTCATTACACTATTTCAATTTCCTAGTGTTACATTTATATGAGTATTTATTACAGATTATTTTTGTTTTGTCATTGTTTATATTTAATCCTTTCTTTTGACTTTCTGCATTCAATTCAGTGATCATTTGTTGAAGTTCTTTGGCAAAATTTCCTAAAAGAAAAACATCAACAAATCATAGGTAATTTAGTTCTTTTCCATTTACTTATAATTTCTCTATTTTTACAATCTTCGTTTTTAAAAATTTCTTCTAGCACTGCGGTAAATAATTTAGGTGAAATGGCATCTCCCTGTCTAGCTCCCTTTTTATACAAAATTTCATATCTTTTCATGATTTTAAAGATGCAGTTAAATTTTTATACACACACACATAGTCATATATATATATATATATATATATATATATATATATATATATATATGACTAAGTATATTAATGTAAGTTTTTAATTGCTTATTATTTTTATTATTACTATTATTACGGGCAACTCCAGGGAGTCATTAGACTCATCGAGGGAGGCCCCAAATCATATTCATCACAACTATTTGACATTCATACAGTATCTATCATACCTCGCCTTAAACTCATTCACTGTCACAGCATCCACTACAGACTCAGGGAGCGCATTCCACTCATTCACTACTCTAAAAGTAAAGAACCCAGCTCTAACACCTTTACTAACCACACTTTTGCCCAGTTTCCATGGATGTCCCCTAGTCCTCCCACAACCGGCCCTGTTCTCAAAAATATCTTCTGAATTAATTTTATAGAAACCCTTCAGTAATTTGAATGTCTCAATCATATCTCCCCTCCTCCGCCTATCAACCAATTTTTGCAACCCACAAATTCTCAACCTGTTC
This sequence comes from Typopeltis vanoorti, assembly GCF_054136105.1. NCBI lineage: Eukaryota > Metazoa > Arthropoda > Arachnida > Uropygi > Thelyphonidae > Typopeltis > Typopeltis vanoorti. The sequence goes on along the minus strand of NC_143562.1, from coordinate 26,868,293 downwards.
TCATACGGTTCATTCCACAGACCTGCTATCATCTTGGTCACTCGCCTCTGGATCCTCTCCACCTCCTCCCCATCAAGAAGAAACCTAGGTGACCAAATCTGAGCACAGTAGTCTAGATGGGGTCTTATCAAGGCTCGATAGAGAGGAACAATAACCTGCTTGTCAACGTATTATTCAGCAACCAAGTGATTTGATGAGCTGTTTTGGTCACTTTTGCAATGTGTCCCCTAAATTTCAATTCCTTATCTACCAACACTCCTAAATCTCGTGCCTCATCAATTTCCTGGAGCAGGGTTCCACCAATGCAGTAAACTGCCGCCAATCTTTTCACCCCAAAATGCATAACCTTACATTTTGCCACATTAAACTGACATCCATTCTCCTTAGCCCAGACCTCCAATCTATCCAAATCATCCTGCAAAATTTTGACGTCATCTGCATTCACTATTGCCCTACCCAACTTCGCATCATCCGCAAACAAATGAACTGTTTCTCTCAGATCATTTCCTATATCATTTATGAACAAATTAAACAGCAGTGGTCCAAGAACAGATCCTTGTGGCACACCACTAGTCACAGGCCGTCTTGTGGACTCTACTCCTGAGTAAACCACTCTCTGATATCTCTCCGTCAACCACCCTCCTATCCATCTCACCAACCCTATGTCCATTCCAATATGCTGCAATTTACTGATTAGAATTCCATGTGGTATCCTGTCAAAGGCCTTAGCAAGGTCCAGTAGAATCACCGTAAACCCATTACCCTTATCCAGTTCAGCCGTCACTGTGTTATAATACGTGAGCAAGTTACTGAGGCATGACCTACCCTTCACAAAACCATGCTGTCCCCGATACAGTATCCCATTTTCTTCTATCCAATCTTGTATTTTCCTCTTGACTATTTTCTCTAAGACCTTGACAATGATTCCTGATATGCTAATCGGTCGGTAATTTACAACAGCAGTCTTGGAACCACCTTTATGCAGTGGAACTATTTTCCATACCTTTAATGATTGAATCACCATACAAATCCATCCTATCATCTTTAGATGCTCATTTCTTCCTATTAACCATATTATTTACATCTTTAGACACTTGCTTCTTCCCATTAACCTCTTTCATATAATGTTGAATGTAAAATTCAACCACTTTCTTCCTCCATATGTTCAATCTGACTCTTCATTTGTATTAACATTTGCCTAAGCTCTTCCATGTTACTTTTTTCATTGTCGCAAGCACTTCCATAATGCTCTTCAAAAAGGAAGAGCAGACAGTTACAGTAGGGTGAGAATCTCTCTCTCACACACACACACACACACACACACACACACACACATCATATGCAAAAAACAAAAGGGCTTTCAAAACTCATAACAAGTCCTGCATAAGACAAGTCAGAGCTCGCAAATACACATTGGACTCCTTTCACATGGTAGAAAACTGCAGCATTACACAGGAGCCATTAAACCAACATTTTTGGAGTCAACATCAGCAATATAGGACTCCTGAAATACATGTGGTGCATTGCATTAAGTGACAAAATTTGAGAATCATTTGAAGACCAGTTACGAAATTCATAAACAACCTTATAATAGAAAACAATAAATGGATTGTTCCTACAGTTAATTGTAGAAACAAGTGCCACTGTATTTTAGTAATATTAAATATGTTTACATACAGAAAAGACTAAAGCATACCATTGAATTTTCTGGTGGGTACCTCTGAACACATTCTCTGATAAAATCAGTACCCTTTGATAACTGGACAAAAGCACAATTCTTAAACCACCTTGCATGTTCTACCCATGGATCATCACCAGATTCCCACTGACGTAGGCCTCCTCCACAGTAGAAGCATTTTGTATGGTCACCAATGCCTAAATTAAATTTTAGAAAAATTTCTTAATTATAATCACTTTGAAACAAAACAGATGGCAACAAATCCATATTTTTAGGATGTATCTTAAACTTCAATTGAGAGCATTACTCAAACAAGGAAAACAATATGCCCAGTACCAAATATAACAAGAACAGATCTAGAGTGATAGTTTGCATGCATAACATATAAACAACTGTTTTAGACTATGCATAATAACCTTTCGGATGTATATGTTTTTAGATGTGGTAATCAAGTGGAAACAGAAAGCTTGTACACCTTAATGGAGGATTTACTAAAAGTTTCTAATCTACCGCATTAACTGTAGGACATTGAAACATCTCCTATGCACTCATATCAGCCCCTGTGATAACTGAAGACGTTACCTGGAAGAATTAATCTGAAGTGGACTGAACTACAAAGAAAACTTATGCTTCATGTAAAATTCAACCATTGCAATGGTAGTTGTATAGCAAATTTATAAATTAGATCATTATTACTTTAACCAGGAAAACATGCAAATGTTTTCCTGGTAAATTCATTAACTTAAATTCATTATATCTTTTTCAAGCCAGCCATAGCCAGTTAAGTGCAACGTATCAAGTACGACATGAAGTTTAAAACAAGATGTTAAGATCTTTATTGGGCAAATACAGTATGTCACAAATGAACTGACCTTATTTTTAAAAGTGATTAAAAAAATAAAAACTCTATAGTAAGCCAGAATATCCTGCTACTCCCTATAGCTCATTACTATTTCAATTCTACAAATAAAAAAAGACAAAAGTTTACCTTAAAACTAATTTTTAAACATTTATAAATTCAAAACCTTTACATAAAAGTGCTTTGACTTGTGTCAGAGCTTTGAATAAATCATTTGAAGGTCAGTCATAGGTACTTCCATGCTATTAGTATTACTAACCTTCAAAACTTGACTTTCCTTTATAAAGGAAAATGAACTATTAGATATTTCTTCTAAATGAGAATTCATAAAGTATATGAAAAAAAAAATCAGTCAGTAGTTCAAAGTAATAATGATTTTTAAAAAAAAAAAAAGGGGTGGGTGGGAGAGGAACTGACAGGTTAATTCACATGAAAAGATCTAGGAAGCATCATAACCAGCATTCTTGATGGCATTCATGCTATTTTGTGTAGAATGTAAGAATGTAACTTTCAGCTAGATATTCTTCCTGTTTAACATTTATATAAGCTGTTGAAATATAAATCCTAGGGTTGGGATTGAAATAAATATCCAAAGAATTAATCTTTTTTGATTTACTAGAACAAATATTTCTTCCACTCTGGTAAACTGTTCTGGTTCGGAGCAAAAAATTTCACTCTCAGAAAATAATGTTCTGTCTGCAAAAAACATATTTGCTATCTTCCTTATAAGGAGTAGGCAAGGTCATTTAGTCCTATCCAACTTTTGGCAATTGAGGGGGACAGTTCAATCACAGGCTCCTGTGTAGCTCAGTGGGAATGAAAAACATGATTTATTTTTTTAAAAACCATAACCACACACACACAGCTTATATCAACTTTTTTATTTCATTTTGTATGTTGATAAATTTATTAAGAGAGACCTCAAGGGAGTCAGAGCCTCAGCGAGAGAGAGGCCACATACTATGCACCAGCCATCATATTTATTCTTGAATTCATTCACACTGCTTGCACTCAACATCCAATGGCAATCCATTCCAATCACACACACCCTCTGAGAGACTCCCCCTTCTTAATAGCCTTCATTCTCAGCTTCCAAGGATGCCCTCTTGTCCTTTCCCCACCCTCCATAATTGAAAAATTCTATCAATTGAAATCCTGTATGAACCTTTCAGATGTATGTAAGTCTCAATCATATCTCCCCTCTTTCTCCTGTTTGCTAGTGTCTGCAGTCTACAAATTCTCAATCTGTCTTCACAATCAGTATTCCACAGGCCTGATATCATTTTTAACATTCTCCTCTGCACTCTCTCTCTCTCCAATATATCAGAATCACAACAGAAACCAGGAGCCCAGACCTATGCACAATAGTTCAAGTGAGGTCTTATCAAGGCCTGGTAATGAGGCAAAATAACATCCTTATCTTTACATGTGAACGTTCGTTTCAGCATTGCAATTATATTTTGAGTTGTATTTGCAATCTTTGCCACATGATCACTGAACTTCAACTTCCTACCTATTAACACTCCAAGATCCCTAGCTTCATCAGTTTCTTCTAGTCTAATCCCACCAATATAATACGACGTTGAATATCTAATTATGTCAAAGTTAATGACTTGACATAATTCTCGTCAGTAGGAGCCAGACCACTTCTGGGTCTGGCTCCTACTGACGAGACCTCACCTCGATAAAGATCGAAACCGATCTGGGTAGTGGTCCTTCCCTTAATGCATATCATTATACATGTCTGCAAGATGTGCTTTGCATTATGGAAGATACTGAGACAAGGAATGATGAGAGCTTGGTCCACCTTTACCACAAGTTGCCTCAGTCCTGAAGATACTTCAGGTGCAAACTTTGTTTACTTACACTTGGATAAAAGATTAAACTAAATTTATTATAGAAGAAAAGGAGGCATGGTAAGAAGTCAACAGAATTTGAGAAGAGAGAGAATGGTGAAGAGAACCATACCCTTTTGCCCTATAGTGTCCAGGAACAGAAACAAAAGGTTAGAAATATATAGAATATTCATGCTATCAGTAGGCTAAGGTTATTTATTTTTAACTTTTCTGGAAAATCTCCTCTAGAGACCAACAACTTTTTTTAAATCTTCTTCAAGCCTCCAATAAGCAGTGTCATCATCATCACCTACAGAAACAAGCAATGAAATTCATCTACACCTAAAGACATTCACAAACATCCTTGTTCACGGTGCGATTCAAACCGCAGCCTACCGAAGAGTGGATATCCTATCTATGCAGCCAAGCGTGTGCCTGTAACTTTAATTAAGGGGAAAGGAGCATCATATTATAAAAACTGTCTTCAAACAGCAAAACTTCTAGTCAAAACTTTCAAGAATTTTGTTAAGCTAGTTAGTACCTAAGTTACAGGGAGCACATGACATCTTCCATTTATTCCCAGGAGTCAGAGGCTGCTGTGAAGAAAAGGATGTAGTCATTTCCAACCCCCAACCCCCACCTAAATAGCTTTTCTCTCATTTTTATCTATTCTTTCCTCTTCAAACACCCAATTCGAAAATCTTTCCAGTTAATATATAACCCAACTTGTCCAGTCCTTTTCATAAGCATGGCAAGAACTATCTAATCCAAGACAAAACACTTCTTTCTACCTTCTTTTATGATTAATTAATTCAGTGCTTGGCAATCAGAGGTAACAGTCACAGCCAGGGCTCTGGAAATCCACTCACCCACAGGCAAGTTATCAGAGACAAATAACTGTCAAGTTATTTGATTATGGATGGCTGACAGTGAATTTATTAAAGTTTTATTTCCAGAGTTAGAAATAAAAGTTCTAGATCTGAAATCCTTAATTTGAAAATTACAATTGCAATTTTAGTTGCCAGTTTTCTCTAAGTGATAATGTAAACTAATTATCTTCACTTTCTTCTATTTTTTTTTTTTTTTTTTTATCTCCTTTAAGGTTCAGAACTTTTTCTATGTGTAAAAAAAAAAAATCATTAAAAACTAAGCCTGATGTATCTCCTCCCTCCAACAATTGCCTGTTGCCATTGTCCTAACAATTGATAGCTTTTAATATTTTTCTATGTTAAATGTTTCATAAACATCAGTTATTGAGTTCTAAAAATCCCACTCATTTCTCTCACAGCAATATTATTATGTTCTTTTCACTCCATGCATGCTCTACTATGCATCACACTTCTGGTTTTCATTTCAGTCGGTCATGAAGCAAGAAAAAAATAAATAAACCACCATTACTTGTTATAGTTAAAGTGCTTTACCGTCTTTACCTTTTTAAGTTTTTCATTTTGTGAATATGCTTAAATTAAATTAGTTATCAATTTCAATAAATAAATTTTATAATGAAATTAATGCATTCATTTAGTTCAATATTAACCTTCCACATATATACGGTACAAAACATATGCTAGACAATCTATTATTAAAAAAAAAAATCTGCTTTTCTCATAATACAAAATAAACCACTGAAATAAACACAAATTAAAATTGGCACAATGTATAGCCATATTACAGTATTTGATTACATCTTATTCTTCCAACACCTTAACCCCTAAGTAAGAGCAATTCTAATTAGTTTTGTCCTAAGCTTATTTTCACAGCTCACTGTTAACATTTTACATAATGAAAATGCTGTTATTAAAAAAATACAATTATCTTGCAAAGAGAAGTCAAAGAACGAATAATGTGACTAAGTACATCTGAAAAGCGAGTCTGGATCTGCACTAACTGCATTCTTGTTTGTGAATTTTTTGTGTCTTTTCTATTAAATTATTTTTTATGGATAATTTATATAAATTCACCCTTCATTATGATGAGTTGTGTTGTTGTGTTCATTTTAAACCCACATCAAAGGAAAGCATATTTCTGTATAATTACATATAACATATAGTGAATTAAAGAATGTATTACTTTTGTTTTGTCTTCATAATTTAGTTTTTTAAAAATGCCACCCATAAGAATATTTATATAAAGTAGACCAATACTTTGAACAAGCAAAATTTTTTTGAGGTTAGTAGACCTAAGTTGTATTTATGAAGCCTTGAAATCACAGCTGACCTTGAAATAGTAAAATAAGATCACTGAAACTGGAAAGAATAACATTCCATCACAAAATGTATAATATAATTTTACTTAACAAAGTAAAATTTGCTCAAAAAATCAAAATGTTTTTTTGAGCAAATATATATTTTACACATATATATTAATATAGGAAATTCTCTCTCTCTCCCCCCCTTTCAGTACATTTATAAAGCAACTTACCCACATAGAAGAATCCTGCATTTGCCAAATCTTCTTTTCGAACTGATGAATTATAGGACCATGATTCAAAAGACCTTAATCTTGCTGCTTCTGTGGCCTGTTCAGGATGCTTTGGACCAATATGAAGATTAATTCCCAATTCTTCAAGTTCTTTATGTTGTACTGATCCCTCCAACAGTTTACAGCCACTCTTCTGAAGAGTGGAGCTTTTGAAAGTATTTTCATATCGTCCACAAACATCAACATCTCTTCTTCCCGAATGTGAACCATTTTTTTTCAAAAGAAATGGACAGCAAGGAAAATGACGTAAATGTTCCACTAAAGGATTATCACCCGGTTCCCAATGACTAAGAATACCACGACAAAATGCACACTGCACTCTATCACTGCTCTGAAGATAAAAAAATCCAGCATTTGCAAGGTGACAAGGAACTAGAAAGGATACTGGCCAAGAAGGATAAAACGTCCGTAATCTTTCTTCTGTATTTTGGAGTCTTATAAAATCAGAATCTGTGAGTTGTCCCATTACTTCCTTTGCTAGCGTTTCATGACCATTTACTATTGGTGTTACAGAATTTTTCATGTTTTGTTCTTGGTGTACACTTTTCTTCACAGTTGTTGTCTCATCATGTAATTCACTTCCTAATTCATTTTCTAATGATCTTCCATTACAATTTTTAAACTCCGTATTTTCTATGGAAGAAACACTGAGAGATGGTTCAGATTCACTAGATTTTAAATTTAAGATATGAATATTGTTTGACCTATTGTTTACAAAATCACAATCTGGGAATAATTCTCTATGTTTTCTCATTGCTTGCTCACCATGTTGCCATCCACTAATATGACCCCTACAACTAAAACAGGTCACTTCATCACCTTTGTTTGAATAATAAAGTCCTGCTTTGGCTAACGTTTTGTAGCTAACCTTTGATTGTGCAGGCCAGTTTTTGAATGTTTCTAACCTCTTTTCTTCATATTTATAAATCTCACTAGGAGAAAGTACTCCATTTGTAGCAGAACTCACTAGCATAGGATTCAGCTCACTAAGAGGTTTCATTTGTTCTTCCTGCCTAATAGGGGAAAAAATAAAGTATATTAAACAAAAAATCCTCAGGAGATTTGCTACTCATCTACATGAAGCATCTAAACAACTATGCTAATGTCCCTAATATAACTTTATCAGTATAGTTGGAAATGTGTGTTATTTACATAAGTATTGTTATCAATATTAAAGTAATGGTGTGAAAGAAGCCTTTGTACATAGCTCTATCTAGTAAATGGTTCTAGTATCACATCAGGTTGCTGAATCAATGGATTAAGTAACAATGGCAAATTTTTCTATTAAATTAAATTTCTATTAGTAAAAACATGAAATCACACCTGCCTCCAAATGAACATGATGGAAGTCTTTACATCAATCCCACTTGCAAATGATTGTAAATCCTGCTCTCCAGACCAAACAGGGAACTTATTCAAGTCACTTTACTGCCTGGTATGATTAGGGTATGATTCAACTCATCTGTTAGTTGGCTGTGAACAGAACCATTATCAGCTTGGCCAATTAGACATGCTAAGTAGTATTCCACATCATTAAGTCACATGTTCACTTTTACTGTTATCCTTTCCTAGTGATCGGTCCATTTGTGAAGACCAAATGGATCCAATTTTCAATATGAATGATAATACCAAAAGATACTACTGATCCACGAGGCATTGTGAAAATAAATGTAACTGGGAATTATTTTTGCCTTCCCTAAGAATAATCCAGAATGGGCCATAATTCATTAATGGATGTCGTTTTTACGAATAAACAATTTTTGTATTTTCATATAAACTAGAAAATGTGAGTGAGTATGATAAGAGTTGGACTTTTACAGTTACAGATCCATGAACCTTCCTGATCCAACTAAGCCTGCTAGTGGTAGAATCAAGTTAGACTAATGGTTAAAAAAACTACATTTTAAGTCATTAAGTAAGCATAGACTGAAGTCCACCATAATAGACCTCAATTTATTTTGAATATTGTTAATCTAAATCAGGAAAAAGATCACAAACTATTAAAATTACTATTTGGCACTCACTGCAAACATCCTTGACTTCTTCCTAACAAGCTCTTCTTCCAAAATATGTGGATGTCGCTTTTCTTGGTAACTCAGATCACAACCTGAATGAAGTTTCCTGCACTTTAAACAATTCTATATCCAGCCATTCTCAGACTTGTGTTTTTTGACTTAATAAAGTGCTAAATGGGATGACCTCTGGTATTAATGATTGATAATGAAGTGAATGGCCAAAAACCCAACGAGCAAAAAGTTCAGCAATTAAATTAGAAAATATCTAATCACTAGCATTGAAACTGAACAACAAATTGGCATGAATCAACCAAACCACTACAGAATTGGGCTACAATAAAGTATGTGGCAGTTGAGTGCTATGGCAACTGATTCGCAAAAATGAAAAACAAAAGAGAAAGCTCGTTGCCAGTTGCTTCAATGTTAAAAAAAAAAAAGCAATTCTTTCCTTCACAAAATCATGACACAGGAGGATGGAAAAGGATATAACTGGGATGTCTGAGAACAGCAATATACATCATATGAATAAGAGAAATGAAGTGTACTACCACCATCAAAACCTATATAGTTTGAGATCAGCACGGCATCATTATTTATAAGAGAAAAGTACAGGCAACATAACAGAGCCTTGCAGACTACATTGGTAGAAGAAATCTGAAGAGGAAACACCAACCATCATTTTTTTAAAAATTTATTTCATATGATGATACAATCAATGGCCACAAGTCCTTTTTATGAGGAGGTATGGCACCATCTCAATCCTCCCCTATTTTATCCAGGCCTCGGGACCGGCATAGCTGATGAATCAGGCCTATGGACCAGCCATCATTACAAGCAGTGAATGATGTGAGAGTAAACTGGCTCACCAATTAAAAAAGTGAAAAGCAAGCAATACAGAAATGCCGCAAGGCTTCATTTGACATGCAATTTGCTGAGCAGGCTTCTATACCAAAATGTCAAATGAAGCCTTGGAAGCACTTCGACACTGAAAGAAAAGGGAAATCCATTCACCGTGACACAGTGAATGACAAAAGAAAATTTGCTATCTAAGTGGAAGAGAGACCACAGGATAGCAATTTGCTGAGCAGCCTTCTATGTCAGACTGTCAAAACATGATTTGATATGTTCAAGTGCAACAGCGCATATTTTTCTGAACTTTTTAATCAAGTGTCCAGAGTGGAAAATGCAGGCAAGATACTACTTGGAAAGAAGTAAATGGCCATCCCAATTGGTAAGGTGCATCATGCCATGTAACGAGACATATGCTTGTCGCTGGTATAAAATGGAGGAGAAAAGGATGGAAAGATATTGGCTACCAAAAGATGTGGATAGATATAGACCGAAGGGAGAGAGAAAGGAAGACCAGTGAAGCCAGAACAGGAAAATGCTTAACACTTAAAGAGAATAGGATAAATTGGAAGAATATGATGTCCCCAACTCAGTGCAACCATGTCCAGGTGAAATGGCTGTGATAAGGGAATTGATGGAGTTTAACAAAAGGCATTGTGATAAGATGCCATGTTGCAGGCCTATCTGTTTAGCAAACTGTTGACAAATTAGGTCATCCCAGGTCAACAATCAGTGATACCATACTGAGACAGAAGTACAGGAAGTCAACTGAAAGTGCTACCTACAGTCGATAACCATCACACTCACAGAACGTGACTGTAGGATACTACAAAGCAAAATATGTAAAAACCACTATCTGTCAGCCAACAAGTTGAATATGGAGTTCCAAGCATCAACTGGAATACGAATCTGCACAAAATCTTTCAGAACCGAGGTTCACGACATGGACTTCCATGGTAGGACAGCAAAATGCAAGCCTCATATTACCCAAACCAACATGCAGATTCATCTTTAGTTGTCCAAAAGAGCATGTATTGTATATTGGAACATGGACACTTGGAGAGCTGTTTTATGGAACAAAAAATTATGCTAAAATCTCTACTGAGAGATGCCTGGTAAACATCTCTTACCATAGTGCATAATCCCAACTATGAAATTTGGAAGTGGCAGTATGATGGATGGTCCTGTTTTTCCTGATGTGGCCTTCTGACCACTGTGGTGCCACAAACATTGAACTCCAAGAGGTATCTCAACATTCTGGACAATGCAATGCTTCCTACTTTGTAGGATTTCTACAAAACTGACCGTTGTATCTTCCAGCAAGACAATGCACCGAGTCATAAGGTTGCTGCTGTAATTGTGTGGTCTGTTGACATAAACATTACCACACTTGACTGGCCTCCATAGAGCCTTGATCTCAACCCTAGTGAACATCTATAGGATGAACTGGAGCATTGAGTGAGATCAAGGGACATCCGCCCAACAACAGTCCAGGACCTCATTATATGCATACAGGACAAATAATCCAAAATTTCCATTAATCACTATTGTGGAAAGTATGCCCGATAGGATGGCTGCAGTCATTGCAGCAAAAGGAGGTCCTTCACAGATCTGGTCTCCTGCTTTCTGACGTTGCAGATACAGAAGAGAGTGCAAAGGAGAATGTTAAAGATGATATCAGGACTGTGGAACATACATTATAAGGACAGATTGAAAATTTGTAGACTACAGATCCTTGCAAACAGGAGAAAGAGTGCTGATGTGATTAAGACCTACAAACATCTGAAAGGGTGATACCAATAGATGGAATTTTTTGCTTTATGGAAGGGAGAGTATAAGAGGCATTCATAGAAGTTGAAAATGAATGCAATCAAGAAAGCGAGTTAGGTTTTTCTCTCACAACTGTGAATAATTGAAATGGCTTGCCTTTGGAAGTGGAAAGTGCAAATATGAATTCAAGATGTACAGCAGGTGATGTGAGTGATACGTAGTCTCCCTCGGCGAGTCCCCGACTCCTTGGAGGTCTTTTATTATATAATGTCACATCTCCCTATAATTTCCAGTTAGGTAATTAATTAACTGCTCTTTTAATTTCTTCATCCAGTAACTCCAGTGCAAGTCATTTTCAACTTCATGTTCTAGTTTGATAATTTCAATATTCATATTTTCTCCCTTATAAGTTAAGATAGCCTGTGTAGCTCAGCGGATGTGGCGTTTGCACACCACCGCGCTTGGCCGCACGAAGGAAGACTTGGTTTCGAGTCTAGTCGGCGACTAGAGAAAATTTTTCTAAGCCTTTTTTCGACCGGTTCCCGAGTTAGTCGATCTCTGGCACGGGCAAGCAGGTTTTTCCTCCTGTAAACTCAAGAAAATCGACCATAGAACCCACATTATTACAGACATTAAATATATTGTGTTAGGATTAGGAACCACGAGATGGCGGCACATTTGAGCCGTCTCTCTTCACTGCGTACCGCTTAATTAGTGATAGCCTGGGCCATCTGTCTGATTGGGTACCAGTGGAGATTGAACTGCCCACTCAGTCTCCAAAAGTTAGATAGGGCTAAATGGCCTCGCCTACTCCCGTATACGGGAATAAAATGGCATTAGCTGATTTTTTTTTTTTTTTTTTTTTTTTTTTTTTTAAGTTAAGATATTCCTTCTTCATTACCAGAAAGTAATTTTCCTTTTTTGTCTCTTATCACTTTTGTTTTGAGGTCAATGTTACATGCAAGAATTATTGGGTAAGCTTTGTGAGCTATTTGGCATTCCTTATATCCAGTTTTCCTTTGTTGGTCTCTATAGTCTTGTTTTTTGTTGCTTCATTTGGTTTTTCTTTTAAATCAGTTCTCATTTGTAACTATGACTAATCTTGTAAATCCTAATATTTTGACTATTCTTTTGATTATTTCCTTTATACTACATCCAGTCTTTCTCACTATCTTAAACATGCAATTTCTTTAATATTTATTTTAAAAAAGAAACAAATGTTTATAGCCTATGTAGCTCAGTGGAAGTTGTGCTTGCATCCTCTATGCTAGGTCACCCAAAGATAGACTTCAGTTGTTCAACTATAGTTGCCGACTGGAGGAACTTTTTCTAAGCCTTTCTTTGACCAGTTCCTGAGTTAGTTTATCTCTGGCAAGCAAGTTTTTTCTCCCTCAAATTCAGGTTTTTTCATCCTGTAAGCTCAAGAAAACCAACCACAGAACCCACATTATTTCATACAGTAACATATCCTGTGAGGGTTAGGTACCAAGAGATGGCAGCACTTGTTTGCTGGTCTCTTTATTGGTCGCTGCTTATAATTGGTGATAGACATGGGCTAGCTATCTCTGATTGGCTAGTGGTGGAGACTTCACAGTCTCTGAAAGCTATATACAGGGTTTAAAGGCCTTGCCTACTCCCTATAATGGAATAAGGCATTAGCTTATTATCATTATATGTCTTTAGTAGTTTAATATTTCATCTTCTCTTCCTTACTATACATTTTTTTTCTTCCACATTTTACAATAACTGAACATGGGGAATAGATATCTATGTGCCAAATCTCACCACTACTGAAATTGGAAATTCAAGGAAATCAGCACCCTCAGTGTTGTAGAATGAATAGTTAGGTATTTTGTGAATTGTCACTATTTCAGCTCCTGAGTAGCTAAAAACTTTCATTGTCTACATACTAGTATTGAAATGCAGTAAGCAATCTGGTATTATTGAACACCTGATGATTTTCAAAACAGAATCTTTCTTTTGGTTCTTCAGCAAGTGTTACCAACTATAAAACCATGTTCTTTACAAAAACTATTGAGTCTTTCTCCTATTGCATTCTTTCTACCTAGTCCAAATCATGCAGTTTCTTTACACTTTCTCTCCTCTCCAACCAACACTGTTTCCATTGTTTTACTTGCTTTCCCCAACCTTTTCTTAGTAACAAACCCATACCATTTTGTTCTTTCGGTTCTCCACTATAGATTCTAGTTCCATTGCAGTAATTGCCACTTCTCTTCCACTTGATTTTGCTAACTTTTAAAATTCCTACATCCTTTTTGTGGTTGTTCTTTTAGTTCTAAATTTCCCTATCTTGAACACATTCTCACATTCATAGTTTCAATAATCTACTTTACATTACCATTTTTTCTCTCTCTCTGTCTAGTAAATTTTCTTCTTCTCATTCTTCATTATGAGCATTCACTGTATGTTGCCTTGCGATTCTTAGCTCCTCTCCCCCCCCCCCCCCCGTCCTATTAAATGGGCGTCAGGAACTCGGTAACAGTTTCTTCTCTAAATGCCTATCCACTGAAAGAAAAGAAAAAAAAAATTTATTTTCTTCTAAACGCTAAAACCCTAAAAGCTCTAGAAAGAGTGCAGTTTTTAAATTTCGATCACTTCATAAATGCAAGAAAGCAAAGTTTTTCGGCTGATTTGTAATACTACAGCGATTAGCAACATTTTGAAAATTCAAAAATTTCTGAGGGATGTTTCCTTTTTTTTCACGGATAACTTCGAAATTTTGAACGTTGGAGAATCCTTCGTCAGCTCCATTTTTTCAAAAATGGAACTGACGAAGTATTAGCCGTTCGGAATCTGTATATGGGCACATCAGGCGCGTTAACGCCGCCCCGAAGCAAAAGGAACTTCAAACCGGTTCAGAATTTAATCTACTGGGAAAAAAAAAAAACGCTAGCAGCGGTTGGTATTACTGGTCTTTCCTAGTACGCGCCAGAAACAACGTCATCAGTTTCCTCTCAGCCACAAATAGCAGCCCCACTGTGGAAAGATGGCTGACTGGCTTTCAATATACCTAAAATCGTAATAGAACAAATCACAGGACACCATGGTTATGAAAATTTCAGCACAAATATATGCTATTTAGAAATTTTGTATTCCATACACGGTCTTTTAACCGTCCATTTGGATGAACGTGCTTTAAAGTCTCAGAAGGAAAGCGGTGGCATTTCTAAACTGAAACAAAAACCACGAGAAATAAAATGTCCGAGTCTATACACGCAGCTTTGAACTGCTCCGCGATATGCGCTCATTTTCGTCTGCTGCATCAGGTTTTTGTTTTTATGAATAGTGAATAACGAAGCGCCGTAAAGAAATTATACCCACACTTCTCACAGAATTAGGAATTTATCGTGTAAGTACGGTAACAAAAATATTACTTTGTAATGTATCATTGTAAAGAGTAAAATATCAACGAAACTATCTTATTGATAACAGAATATGGTAAAATGTTCTTACCTTAAAAGACTTAAATGGCTGAAAATAATCAAAACCTTAACCTCTTGAAATCCTTATTAGATCAATTTGTTTCATATTTATGAGTCCAAAAGACATTCATTTTTCGACAGCAGATTTTTTTAAAATTATATATAGATGCACCATTCTTGGTGTACCATTTTTTTTATTATACTGATTTTAAATGACGAGACAGTTGGGATGGTAGAATCCTAAACGGACTAAAGCATAGGGCATTCAAACCTCGCCCTGACGGAAACAAAACCGCCACGCAGTAGGGCTACCAAATGTTGTTCCCAAATGAAAAAGGTTCTGGCATAGTGACGCAGGGAAAATCAAAAAAAGAGCTCTAGCGAATCACTAACGCTGGTGATTCACGTGACATGCTTCACGGAGCGATACCAGTTACATTATTTCCTCATGCACAGCGTATCAGAACAGAATGAAAGTTGGCTGTGTGGTGTAAATAATCTTTATTACTCTCAAATGCATCACATACAGGGGCGAATGCTGGTCTTAAAATTCACGCTTGCTCTTGTTATCATTCAGGGAGTGAGAGGTGTGATTACAGTCTGATTAACGGAATAATGAATTACTGACCATTTAAAACTATATATTTAGAAATTTATGTACATTTAATCATACAACATTTATTTTACAAATAATGTTCTTTTTCAATTTAGCTACTTGAATACAAATTCTGCCCTACGGTTCTTCTTTATGAACTGGTCAATAACATCGTCATAAAAATTTGGTTGTAACTTAATTTTCCAAAGAAAGGTTGGCCAGAGCTACGTTGACTGCGTATGACCCGTGTTTAAGCAACAGAGTGAGACGACGTGAAATGGCTATGCGCGCGCATGAAATCACAGTGCTGCTGCTGCGAGGACTGGAAGCTCCTACAAACGAGCAAGCCATGGTAGCTTTGATTAGACGAGCAAGCATCGGCCTTCGATACACAACGCAAAGCTCATTTATTGCCGCGCAAGCTTAAGACGTCTTCTGTCTACAAAAATAAAAGCCTAAATTAAATTCCAAATTTAGGATTGGAGTTCCAAAATGGAGTCCCAAATTCCATATATCTTGAGTTGCGTTTTGTCGGGATCTGGTTGTAGTCCAAACACTTAAAATCTCTCTAGGATCTTGAAGCTTGATGGAGTCGTAGTCCCTAAGGGTGACCACCACACCATCTGCATAGGCTGTTATTTTGGATTCCTCTGCAGTGAGCAGAAGTGGTATTCCTCTAATAGTAGGAGAGTTGTTGACTGCGGAAAGGCTCAATGACCAGAGTAAAAAGAATGGGGTCGAGACGACAACCTTGTTTGACTTCTTTTCGAATGGTAATGGGGTCGGATAAACATACGTTCATTTGGAGGCAAGTAGAGCTATTGTATCTTCCCCAGAGAATGGAAAGAATGTCCCTGCTGACCCCGACTTCTTGGAGAATATAAAACAGGAATGTGTGTCAAGCTGTCAAACGTTTGGTTGAGTTAAATTAAAAGCAATGCCATTGGGAGTTTCTTGATGGATACCAGACGGAACAGATCGATGAGGAACAGATTAAATTCTATCGATCGGCCTGGGATGCCACATACATGGGTTCTATTGATGATGTATCTCATCTCTACTTTGAGTCTATTGTTGATGACTTAAGAGATGATCTTGTAGTCTGTGTTGGAGAGACTAATCGGTCGCTAGTTTTTGATCAGGGAGAAATCCCTGTTTGTCTTAGGGATGAAAACCGTATGGCATTCCACGAACTCGCCTAGAACGTTTCCAGTGGTATGGAAGGTATAAAGTTCCAGGAGAACATGGAGTATAAAGTCCCATGCCTCACAATAAAATTCTGCCTCCAGTCCGTCTGGACTAGGCTTTCTTAGCTAGGTATTGCTTGAAGGCAGCTGTTATTTCGGCTGTCGTAAAAGTACAGTCCAACGCTGCTCGGATATGCGCGGGGGGGGGGGATTAATATTCCAGAAGGAGTAGTCTGGAGAATAACTGTCATCTCTATATAGTGCCTCTGGAAGGCATGAAATATGTCAGGAAGTGCATCATATTCTTCCAAATTATAGCGGCTACAAACACGTGATTCGCTGCATGGCATGATACGCCTTGCCCATGTCCGTTGACTTCTTTCCAAGCAGTGTACACTTTTATTATTATTATTTTGTTTGCATATGGAAAATGTGACACGCATTGATTTAACTTTAGCATCTCCATGGGTATAGTTACCTGATGAGACTCAATAATTCGAAATCATCTTGGCAATTATCCTTTCCATAATGCATAGCAATATACACGTCCCAAAGGACATGTGCAGTGCATTATTGGACAATGAGTCAATTGATATGAAGTCAAGAGTCTCTATTATATAAGTAGCCGAATCGTGAAGACGCTTCGCGTGCAAACTTTTTTTTTTTTTTTTTTGCTTACCCTTGGGTAAAGGATTGCAGCAATAATATAATTTGTCTAGTATAATGCAAAGAAGTGGTCATACACCGCCGAGGGAAAAAACATCCATGCCTTTAATGTAACTTGAATCTCTTAACTGTTGGTTAGAAAGTAAGGTAAGCTATCCACTCACCAGCAGATATTTACAGAGATACAACATGGTAATACAAGTATATCAACTATTTGCAGATATACAAATCTTAATTAATGACTATGATGCAGAGAGGATAAAGCACAACTTTTTATAAGGGTGATAACAGAAGCAATGTGAAGATATTTAAATATATTTACAGTAAAAAACGAATAAATTATTAATAACAAGCCAGATATGAATATATGGTTATTTCGTTACCGTGATCAAAGAAAATCGGCACGTAAACTATTCACGACTAAGCTAGTTGTTAGGACCTTGAGGTGTGGGTTGCGTAAATCCGACCACGCTAATATATACAAAGCAGGTGACTTCACACCAAATTACTCCAGTATCCTGCAATGCAGAGCACGTCCCCTTCTCGAGCGTGGAGTCTCCTTAGCTAACAGGTATACTATTGCAGAACGCCAAAAAGAGTCAATTCATGTTGAAGGGGAGAAAGAAATAAGGCGATGTAGGAATTGGTCACCAACACGCGAAATCACGTGCTTTATACGTAAAATTTTCCACAAGCAAAATAGTTACCACTTTAAGAACTACAATGATCATAAAAGAGAAGTTCATTTTCCGACTTGTAATAATAAACAACTCATCCCACAATACGGATTGATTACCCTATTATTGGAATGGATTCTCCTTTTGATATGCGTAGAAGTGTCGAAGGGTCTCGTATTTGTGGGCGTATTATATCGACAATGCATTTGATTGAAAAGGAAGAGTTGAGTTCATATCTGGTGTAGGAGGTATGAAATCTTTATACGAGCCTTTCGACTGAAGTCAAGTTCGCCGGGAAGTGAGATGGATTTTTCATCCCTTAAAAAAAAAAAAAAACCACGCGCTAAACTTATTCACGCACACACTCACTGCTAAAATATTACCCATTTCTGGTTTTTTTTTTTTTTTTTTTTCAATTAAAGCTAGACAATTCCGGTGAAATTTCAGTTCAGTTATAAGCAGTGGCAAGCGTCTGCCAACTGAGCTACGTTCAGCTCACCTGTTGTTCTCGACAACCTGAAAACATGTTGCCATGGTAACATTACATCGCATCTATCCGAAAATTATTACATACTTGAAATAGACGATTGCGTCATCAAGGGCAAAAGAAGGTATCCTCGATGAACAGTGCATTGTTATTATTCGATTAAATATTTTCTCTCCTCAACAGAATTATGATTTCAATTCGAATTAAAGAGTACCGTATTTCAAAACAGTAATTCTTACCTTAAACTAGACCTCAAATGGTAAGCAGTCAAAGGTGAAACCTTTGACTGCTTTCAAAAGTTTCACCAACCATTATTTCTTCAAGTATCTTTATTCTGACCGCAACGTTTACGAAGTTCCCGTAAGTCAATATAGTGATGTCCCCTTCTTATCCCCCACCACTGTTATTAATTAGTTAGTTATGAATTTACACGGAAGCAAATGAGGCTATGTGGTCAGCGTTCTATGCAAATTGCATATTCTTGTAGCCGATATGCCAGTTTTGTGGGATGAAAAATCTGTCATGATAAACTGGAATTTACGTGTGTGTTATGAAAGCAAGTTTTTTCTCGAAATAATAAATACTGTTTGTATATAGTGTGAATCACCATTTACAGAACTGAATCTCTTTAAAAAATGTCTTTTCTAACCAATTAATATATCTGAAATTTACTATAAATATCCAGTACAAATCTCAGAAGCAAGATTTAAATTCGAGCCTTACCTTTTATGGTAACAACTATTCTGACATATGCATCATTTGTGGGGGTAGTGGGAGGGGTTAAGTATAAAAACTATGAAAATTTCTTTTTAATGGCATTGCTATGCTCAGCTTCACCGATTATTTTAATGCTAAAGTTAAATGCATATGTATATTTAGAAATAAAAACAGAAAAATCTCAGGATTATATAAAAAAAAGTCCACATCCTCCAACTGAGTCCAAATTGACACACCCTCAGTTATCAGAAAGTCCATCGAGACAAGATTCTAATCAGTTCTTTCCGCCCAAAGACAATACGTTATTGTTGTTGTTGTCGCCGTGTGAAATTCCGCCAATTTTCCCTTAGGACCGGCTGAGCTCTCCAATGAGGGATTTTAAGTATGCATTTTTGACTGTAGATCCGTGTGTGTGTTCACGAGCCGGTTTGCCTATTCTGAGGCAAAAAAAAAAAAAAAAAAAAAAAAAAAAAAAAAAAAAAAAAAAAAAACGAGTTTCCGGGTGAAAAAAACCATCTATCCCAGCAGTATGACACCGGCTAACTCACCTTTAGTCGAAAGAGATCAGATAAAGGTTCCTAACATGAATCGAACCCAGGTCTTTTCGACCAAAGGACTTCGTCTATACTGACTGAGCTACTTTTTTTTTTTTTTTTTTTTTTTTTTTTTTTTAAACAACTTTATTATAAACTTTTGCAATTATTTACATCATAATGAATTCTATATACAATATATACATTTGTTATACCATTACTTCAATAGAAGTTTCATTTTATATTATATCATCATGTTATAATGTAGTTGTTACATTACTGTTCTCTTAAAATGCCTTAACTTCATTTACTTATAAACAGGGAATCTCATCTTTTAGTTACAGACACATTATTTTCTCTATTACATCAATTGAGGTATAATTCAGCTTTTTTTTTTTTTTTTTTTTAAATATACAGTTAATTCTATTTACATACCATATATAATTATATATCACACTTATTATATATTTACCAATCTATATATTCTACAAGATAAATCATATATACATCTGTACAGCGAAATAACATTTGCATGCAATGAAGTAGGAGAGCACTTTTTTTTCCCTGCGGTAGGAGATCTGTTCCAAGTGTCTGTTCCAAGTGACTCAGGTGCTGTTTCCTCTGGTGGAAGTGGAGAGTTAGTATCCTTCCGAATTTACTTCCAATTTGCCCCATTTCTACTAGGAGTGATGAAGGTGTCGTTCTGTTGTTGGTTGGAGGGTTCATCTGATGTAAGGTTGGAGGTTAAGTGTGTCCATTCTTCTGTAGTCATTCTTCTGGACTGGACCGAATTGGTGATCTCCTCCTGGATGTAGTGATGTAATTTCGATATTGTTCCGGGACTGTCTTCCCTTCCATACGCTTGGTCGCATCTGTGAGCCCAAATTGCGTACATCGTTAGGATTAGAACAATTGTTTGCACCCTGTTTATATGTTTTCCTTTTAGCCAGAATAACATTTCTTCATTGATTACTTTGATTTCTGGAAGCCATCTTTTAACGGCTTTCCAAGTTACTTCTGCTTCCTTGCAATATAACATTAGGTGGTATAGTGTCTCCGGTTCCTGGCAAAACTGACATGTTGCATGCCCTTCAAGGGGTATACCTTTAGCCACTATCCACATCTTGGTTGGTAGGCAGGCATGGTGTACTTTAAAGAAGAAGGTTTTATACTTTGGATGTATTGGGAGCTTGAAGATATTGTTTAATACCGGACTGAGTGTGATTTGTCCTCTTCTTAATTCTCTATGTTGTGGTATGGGAATGGTTGTTCTGCTTAGTTTGTAGTATGTTGCTTTTGTTTTTTGACTTATTAAGGTTTCAGTGTTGATGCGATCTGTTACAAATACGTATCCCTCCGCCATCTCTGTAAACATTCTGGGAACTCTTCCGTGAATCTCTGGCATTGTGCTGATTATTCTGTGTGGAAGGCATTTCTGTAGAAATGCTATTGCATATCCGTGGTATGACTTGGTGTTTGCTGTTTCTGCCGTCTTCGCTCTGTTGATAACTGTTTTTAAGTGGATATTAATTAGACCTAGACCTCCTGCTTCTAATTCGTGAAAGAGCGTTGTTCTCCTCATCGGTTCGTACCGAGAGCCCCAGATGTAGGTGGCGCACAGCCTGTGGATCTTGTCTGCCCATTGCCCATGGTACGGGATGTTGTTCACTTTGTACCAGATGCGAGAGGATAAATATATATTACATATTCGCGCTTTTCCTCTTACAGATAGTTGTCTTGGGCGCATAGTATTTATTTTCCACGCAACAGCTGCGTGGAGTTCTTTCCACTGTTTTTCATACGTTTCTGGGCCGCCTATTTTAACTCCCAGAACCGGTAAGTATTCCTGAGTTCTTATGCCTTGAGGAATCTCAGGGTTCTTTTCCCATTTTCCTATTAGCATGCAATGAGATTTATTCAGGTTTACTTTCAGGGCAGAAGCTCTTGCAAAGGCGTCTAGTAATTTCATTGACTCTTCAATGGATGTTTCCGTCTCTAGGGTTAATGTGATGTCGTCAGCATATGCCAATATTTTTGCTTGGCTCTCCCCGTGAATGTTTGTTCCCTTGATTTCTTTGTTGGAGTTGATCGCTCTGATGACTGGTTCTAGTGCAAGGACAAAGAGGGCCATAGATAGGGGGTCTCCCTGTCTCACTGAGCATTTCATTTTAAAAGATGCGGATAGCTTCCTGTTCACGATTACTTGACTTTCTGCATTCTCGTAGAAAGTTTGCAGCCAGTTCCTAAATTTTGGGCCAAATCCCATTTCCTCTACAACTTTGAATATATATACGTGGCTTATGGTGTCAAACGCCTTTTCTATATCCAAGCCTAGTAGGACACAGGGTTTGTCAGTCAGACTGTAGTACTCGTATACTGATCTTAAATGAGTAATTGTGTCTGCTATATTTCTGCCCTTAATTGCACAAGTCTGTGCGGGAGATATTAATTTCTGTAGGTACTTCTGGATTCTATTGGATAGGATTTTTGAGATGATCTTGTAATCGGTGTTTAAAAGTGTTATCCCTCTCCATTGCTTTATGTCTTTTAATTTTTCTGTGTCTGAAGTTTTCGGGATAAGTGTGATGTACCCTGTGCTGAATCTGTCTGGTTTTATTTGTGTTTGGTATATTTCTTGGGTCATTCTCATAAATAAATGCTCGAATTTTTGGAAGTAGTGCTTGTAGAATTCGTTTGTAAGACCGTCTTCTCCTGGGGATTTCTTGTCTGGTAAATGCCTTACTGTTTGCCTGAATTCTGCTGCTGTTATCGGGATGTCAAATTCTTCCGCCTCTTTCTGGGATATCTTAGGTATGAATGGGAGGAATTTGTTTCTGTCCCGTTCCTCGCTTTGTTTTTCCGAAAACAGTGTTGCGAAGTATTCGTGAATAGCATGCAGTAGTTCCGCATCTTCTTGAATGATTTTCCCATCGTAGTGTAAACATTCTATTCTCTTTCTTTCATAATTCCTTTTTTCGAAAATCCAAGCTGTGGATGTTTTGCCCTCATCATTTTCTATGGTTCTTAACCGGGAGCGGAGCCATGCTCCTTCTATTTCCTGAAGTTGTTGCGCCTTAATTTTTTCTCTAATTAGATTTATTTCTTGTTTAACTTCTGGTTTGGTCCGATCCATGTAGTACAGGCTGGATAGTTTCTTTAGATCTGTCTCTCTTTCTTGGTTTTGCTGGTGTTTTCTTTTAGTGCTAATTTTTATGGCTGCGTTTTTAATTTTTCTTTTGAAAGTTTCCCAGGCTATTATTGGATTGACTATTTTTTCTACGTCTGATATTATATTTTGTACTTCTTTGTTGAATTCTTCATCTTTCGTTAAGTTCTGATTAAATTTATACAGTGGGAAATTTCTGTTGACGAATTTTGTTCTTTTTTCCTTGTGAGGGGGTTGAAATTCTGCTATTACCATGTAGTGGTCGCTGAAAGTTACAGGGATATGTTCAACACTGCTCGCAGTGAAGCCTCTGTATTGGGACACGTAAACCCTGTCGATTCTTGAGGCGTTCCCAGGAGCGAAATGTGTGTACTCCTTTTTTCTTGGATGCAAGAATCTGAAGGCATCTGTTAGCCCGCAATCTACAAAGGTCTTGATGTGTCCTTTCTGTGGCGCTTGGGACACTTTCTCCTGATCAATGTAGGGCTGTTCCACGAAGTTCATGTCACCTGCAATTACTGTTATGTTCTTCTGTTGCAGATTTTCTTTGATTATCTGCCAAAATGTTGTTTTTTCTTCACGTTTTGTTGGACCGTACACATTCATTAAGGTTATTATTTGATTGTCGAGATGTATGTCAACTTCTAGGGTCCTGTGCCTGACAGAGACTTCGTGGGACAGCAGTTGCATGTGTGGTGCCTTTTTGATAAGGACAGCTACTCCACCGCTAGAACTACTGCTGGCAGGTTCATTGATTAGGATGTAGTGATGGGCTAGTCTTTTTTCTAGTCGTATTATTGGCTCTGGTGAGTGAATTCTTGTTTCCTGCAGCATTACGATGTCTGGCAATTTTTTGTGAATTTCATTGATCAGCAGGTTTTGGCATTCTTTGGTATTTATCCCGTTACAATTTAGGCTCATTAACTTCATTTTGGTTCTGATTTGTTCTGTTACAATTATTCGGATAGTTTTATGTTTTGCTTCTGGCTCTGGTGGTATTTGGCGTGACCTTAATTTTTGTTCTTCGCTGTGTTTTAGGAGCTACGTTTTGTGTTGCTGGCGACTTGCTACTTGTTTGCCCTTGGGATTTCGGATTACAGGTTATTTGTGACTCATTTGCGATTTCCTGCTTGTCACCTGTACAGTTCTTTCCACTAATCTCTTCCCTCGGTAATGGCTCAGGGCGACTTTCTGGAATTTCACTTTCTCTGCCTTCCCCCCTCTTATCGTCTGATATAGACATTTCTGGAACAGTGGTTTTGTTGTCTTTTTGTAACGTGAAGTTTTTTTTTCCTTCATTGTCAGTTGATGAGTTGTTGCTTCCTTTGTTATTCTCCCTATTTTCTTCTTTACCTTTGTTATGCCCATCTGTGTCTTGCACATCCTCTTCTCCGCCTTCTATGTCTGGGGACTCTTCGTTTTGCCTCAATATGGAAGCGTACGTGCTACCCTTGCATTGATCTGCTGTATGACCTATGCGGTTGCACTTTTCACATTTCGGCTCATTGCAGTGTCTGCGTAGATGTCCGATTTTTTTTACAGCGGAAGCAGGATGGCGGTCTTCCTGGGACCACTACTATTCCCATAACCTTTTTCACTCTTATAGTATATGGGATGTCGTCAATTTTTGCACCTTCGTTGAGTTCTATGACTAATTTTTTTTTGTTGCTTAGGACATGAGACCAGTCATCATTCTTAATTGTTGATATATTTTCCAAAAATTCTATTTTTCCGAATCTTTCAAAGTGGAGAGCAACCAAGTGATTTGGTATGTGGGGTGGCATCCAGTGTATTAAAATTTCTAATTTTCTACATGCATTTATATTAATAATTTCACTGGTGCCATTCCTCACTTGGATGTTCCCCATGCTGGCAAATCGTTCTTTAACGGTCAGTTGTTTGAACGACAATAGAAAAGCATAATTGTATTTTAAATGACCTAAATGCCACACATCACTTCCTTTAACTTTGTTTTCCGTAAGGCTTTTAATTATGTCCTCCTCGGTGTAAGGACCGCATTTTGCGTCACATTTAAGAATAACAGTTTTAGACCAGTCTATTTCGGGTGGTAAGTTTAAGGATTTTAATAGGTCCTGCGAGTTAAGACCTTCAGACCGATTTTCTTGTTCACTATCTACTTTAGGTTCAAAATTGTTATTTCTATTCATTATGCTATTCATATCACGAAATGGTTGAAACCAAGAGGTACTTACAGTTCCTTCTAACCTTCGCATTAGCCTGCGAAGCTACGGTTGATCTTCGGTCTTCCTCTGCGGCCTGCAGCTTGGGGGTCGGGGCAAGGGTCGCGCGGATTACTAACAATAGGGAGCACTAGAAAACACGTCTGCACTCTATGAAAGCTAGAGGCACTCTTTATACTGACTGAGCTACGGAGGCGCTAAGGCAATACGTCTAGTCAATATATATTGAATATATACATAATATTGCGACAAATTATAGCTCAGGTACAGTACGCCCACAGATACGAGACCCTTCGACACTTTTGCGCATGTCAACAGAAGGAGAATCCATTCCGATAATAGGGTAATCAATCCGTATTGTGGGATGAGTTGTTTATTATTACACATCAGAAAATTAACTTCTCTTTTATGATCATTGTAGTTTTTAAAGTGGTAGCTATTTTGCTTGTATAACAGTTGGAAAATTTTACCTATAAAGCACGTGATTTCGCGTGTTAGCGACCAATTCGTACGCCCTTCATTTCTTTCTCCCCTTCAGCATGAATCGACTATTCTTGGCAAGTCGCCAAGCGAAGCTCTAAAGTATAGGCGTACTATAATGGGAAAGAAGTTGATCATCATTGAATTATGTCCAAACATTCTCTTTGTTATACAGCTAAAAAGGGAAAGTACAAAAAACGAATATCAAATTTAATTTAAAAAAGTTAAGTGAGAAATAGTTTACGATAAAGATGAGTTTTTTTTTCCTATCATAAAAAGTTTGGTGTAATAATAATTAATTTATATCATGTTTAATAAAACTTTACATTCTCGATGGAAATATTTAAATAAATATTTGAAGCAAAGTAATGTAAAGTGAATGCGAGATAGCGAAGAAAACATGGATTTGTATTCGGAATATTTAGGAAAATAATTGCGGGGAAATACGTTATTTAAAAGTAGGACTTCATTCCTTAGATCTGTCGTGTGATTCCACTGTTACTATACATCTTTGACGAGTGTTATTGAATTACTGTAATTTAAGTCTCGTTCCCCATTCGTTCAAGGTACCAACTCGCGCTTATACTACAAGAGCTATTACATGTCTTACTTTGATTCGCTTACCGATATATACGAAGAACAGATAAACGCATAGCTAATCAAGGTCCTCTTGAGCTCTTAAATTCTTGTATACTCAGTTTTTAAAGACTTCCTATTTAATGACACAATTGGTTTGCCTTGATATTGATAGTCGTACTTATAATAACAATAATAAAACTAATGTTTTAAATTAGTTTCTGTTTAAATAGATTGATTTTTAATAGAGAATAACTTATTTCCAAATTATCTAACTTACACTAAGGAAAGAAACCAAATCTTTTTTTTTTTCCAATTTTTATTAAAGTGAAAACAATATTAGACTTTAATAAATGTTTAGCCTGGCAATTTTTTTATGAGATTCCCACCCACGAAAGATTATAAACATTCAAGACATTAGTACCGTGTGTAAGCTGTTTGTAGGTTCCTGCTTGGCGTCTTGCCAAGAATAGTCGATTCATGCTGAAGGGGAGAAAGAAATGAAGGACGTCCGAATTGGTCGCCAACACGCGAAATCACATGCTTTATAGGTAAAATTTTCCAACTGTTATACAAGCAACATTGTTAACTACAATAATCATAAAAGAGAAGTTAATTTTCCGACCGGTAATAATAAACAACTCATCCGACTATACGGACTGATTACCCTATTATCGGAATGGATTCTCCTTTTTCTGAGATGCGCAGAAGTGTCGAAGGATCTCTAATCGGTGGGCGAACTATACCGTATTTGCCGGCGTATAAGACACTTTTTTTTTTCTTTGAAAATAGGTCTCGAAAACAGGGTGCGTCTTATACGCCGATACTCAGTTTTTTTATTACTTTCATTTCTGGAAATTTTCTCTGTTCCGAGTTATGCGATTTCTTTCTTGCTTCCTTGCGAGAGCATTCCAGTTACTTAAAGAGTTTAATAGATGCGCATGCGCTGTCATCGACGATCACAGCTGTGTTCCTGTTCGTTTAAACTTTCCAATCATTGTGAACGGTGATAAATTTCTGCCGTTAAATTTTCTCTAAATTTCTTGGCAAATTATGGCTGAAAAACGTCGGCATTGCTACAATATTGCATCAAGCTACGTGTAATTGCGTATGCTAAAGAACATGGAACCAAGACTGCAGATAGGCATTTCGGGCCACCCCAACTGAGAAAATGATAAGAACTTGGCGGAATCAGGAAGAGGATCTAAAAAATCTTTTTTTCCTAAAAAAATGAGTACAAAAAAAAGGGGGTGCGTCTTATACGCCGGCAAATACGGTAATTTGTTACATTAATCGGCAAAATCTGCTCTAGAGACAAAACTCCAGAACTTTTTTTTTTTTCAGCCTCCCAATAAGCGGGGCGGTGGTCTCACATCGGGAGATGAAACTAGTCTTCTCCTATATGACATAGGGAGGCTAAATTACACTATATTATTAGAAGTATTTCTAGAAATATCTCATGACAGGATGAAGCGTCAAACTTTAACAATAGCATAATTTTTAATTGAAGAAGAAGACAATCGTCACACCAAGAACCAAACGCTCTCCCTGTTCCCCAGAAGTTCTTAAAAAGCCGAATTATTCAGGATTTCGTCAAATCGATTTGCTAAAAAAATAATTTTAAGAGATTTTAAACAGATTCTCAGTGGATCAGTAACTAAAAATTAAGAAGCGCGATTCAAGCGATGTAACTATTTTTCTAGTAATATAAATAATTATCAATAGAAAGAAGTAATTTAGTGGCTGCATGAAGTACACACTCCAGCGTTCTAAGGAGATACCCGACTTCAGAGGTTGGTGATGATAGTTTCCATAAATCTTTGCAAGTTTTATTGTTTATCATACAGGGTTTGATGACAGAAATTTCTTCAATGTTATACGTCTCTTCAAAATTTTGTCTGTTGGCTTTCATACTTCCCCTCCCCCTTCAATATTGGACGTTTGCGGAACTACGATGTAAGTTATTAAAGAAATTTTGAAGAAGATGTTTGAATATGAACCAAGTATTAGCCTACGAACAGGATTGTCATACTGATGGGGGAAAAAATCGCGCTAAGGAAGCCGTGCTACTTGGTCTGATTTGATCAAGTCCTGTCACGTGTCATCTCCACCCAGGAGGTTGGCTGTTATGGATCTCTACCCGAGATCCATAACAGCTTTTCAGATACTTCATTTAGATACTCCCCCCCCCACACACACACACGCGCATGCAGTCCACTTAAAATTGTTCCTTTGTAACAAAGTAATAATTTTAAGAAGAAATATGATATTCATTGTGAGAATCACAACAGACTTTCTATGATACGCCTTGTGGCTTCATAAAAGGTGTGACAAAAAATAAAATAAAATAACGCACATTTTTGGACCTAAAGACATTATTTTGACAATAATGAGAGAAAATGCCAAACCGAACTATGTAGTCCAGCAAATCTGTCGAATGAGCAATTTTTAAATTCATTTTTGGATAACTTTCTGCTTTATTCATTTTTAAAATATGTAGGTATAACCCGGAACTATAAAATGACACAGTGGAAACGTCCTTGAAAGGTGAGTACTTGTAGTTGTTTTTGAAGTTCTGATGCGTTTGTGGGTAGTATAAGTGGTAGGTAGTTGAAGTTACATATTATTTCCTAAACATTGCGCCATATATATGAAAATGAGAATACCAGTACCGATGATATCTGAAAAATAAGCGCATTCTGGTAGGCGAGAACGATTCTATATAATTTGATGGACTTCGAATTGTGTACCTTTTGTTTCTTAATTAAACCGTTAGTATAGTGATGGCTTGAAGAGAAACGAAATAAGGTGGGACGCCACTTGAATAATTTTTTTAAAAAATTAAATAATAAAAAAAAAAGTAGTGGTATCCACTCGAAGTAATGGGAGAAGGGGAAAAAAAAAAACATCGCCGGTTATACTTACAGCACTTTACTTTACTTCAGTTATATGCATTTAAAAATAGCGAGAGTGTAAAACGAACTAATCGCACACACCTTTTATCTGAATTACTTACGCAATCGCAGTAATTGGAATTACGATAAATGGTGACATTTTGGAATAAACACTTTGTTGATAACCTGGATTTATTTATACGTTGCGATTTAACAAAAAATAAATGTATAGTTGTCTGAGAAAGCAACATCATTTAGGTCAGTAAATGTTTTTCGATATGTTCCCCTCCCTCAACCACCAACCATGTAATATCACAAAAGTAAAAATTTTCCTATAAATTTTTAATACCTTCCATTTCAAAATACAGTGTTATAGTTTCCTCGTAATGTTTCCTTAACTCGAATCTTTTACTGCTGATATATTTTGTTAATGCAAATAATTGTTGGCACAGTGTTGGAGGAGTGGGAGAACTTCGTTAGTACGATACATTTCGATTAAATGAAAATTAAAATATTCGGAAGATCCCATACATCATATTGTATATATAATTAAGCTAGAATTATGCCGTAAGTTAATATGTCAAGTATACAACCTCCTTCATATCAATCGGAACCTTTTCTCGTAACTTTCAAAGGCTAGCAGAAACTCAGGCCAAAACTAAATACATATTAGAATATGTCAAGTTAATGTCGCTGTCTATGAAAAGGAAGTAAACAAATATTATTTTTCTAGATTAACGCTTATACTAAGTCAAAGGTTAGGTTGCAATATATTTAATTTTAAAACTTCTAATATTCAAAATATTCCACTATTTATTACATACCGGTCAGAATGATCCATCCAACAGCCGACTTCGCAAACGGAAGAACAATAATATCGTATACTGCCTAAGCTTTATGTAACTAACATCTGCTTTTCGTGCCGTCTGGCTGAACAGCTGCAGAAAACTCGATGTGTAGTTACGTACTTTTGCAATTCAGCAAACTAAAAAAAAAAGTTTGAGTCAGTCTGCGTATACAAATATCACGACTAATAATTAGCATGTTTAATTAAATAAAATAAGGACAACTAACTTATTCAGTTGTTGCTCTTTACCTGTGTTTAGCAAGCAGGATAACATGGTAGCGGTATCGCAGTTTGAGCACTCTCGGAGTATGATGTTCTGAATTAACACAGGTAATTCACGCAATTTAAAGACGTGCAAACACAACGTGTGTATTATTGAATTGCGCTATCATGTCCAATTGCAATATAATTAACATTAAAAATTACTCGTTTTAACACTAGTTTGTTTGACAGAGTAATATACAGTTACAGTATGCCGAATTCAAAGAGAAAAAAAGTCTCTCTCTTGATAACAAAAATAGAAGGAAATTTCCAAATCAAAGCAACTTACCTAATTTAATCGCAGAGTACCTGACATGTTGATTTTATGCTCCATAAACCAGTGTTTGTGTTTCTTCAACTAACTTTCAAATTCCATAATAATATTATTTAATAGGAAATGAAAGAGTTTGAAGGTTGTCTAATGCCTTCTTTGCTGTTTGATTTCCTCTCTCCCACTAGATTTAGGCTCAACCAATCAGATTACTAAACTCCATGAAATGACCAGTTCAGCCGTCTCCACAACTATGACTAGCTGAATGACTGCAATAAAAGACTAATTTATTTACATTGAATGTGATCAGCGT
The DNA here is from genome assembly GCF_054136105.1 of Typopeltis vanoorti. Taxonomy (NCBI): domain Eukaryota; kingdom Metazoa; phylum Arthropoda; class Arachnida; order Uropygi; family Thelyphonidae; genus Typopeltis; species Typopeltis vanoorti. The sequence continues at coordinate 26,837,492 of NC_143562.1, read as the reverse complement.
AAGCAGTTCTGCATTGCTATTTCAGTAATTTATCGCTTGACTAATTCCCTAATGGCAGGGCATTTTACGAAAATATATTCCAATACACAGAATTAGATGTGAGTATATTATGCTACCAATTGCATGCGTTATTTTGCTGTGTGTAGATTCAAGAGAAGAAGCGGAAACTAAACTGGAAAGATGGAGAAAAGTACTGGAAGAGAGAGGTATGAGACTGAGCAGAAGTAAGACAGAGTATATGTGTTGCGCAGTGGGCGGTGGCCAGGAGACAGATCTGGAGCTGGAAGGAAATGTCATCAGGAAGGCGAGAGACTTTAGATACTTAGGTTCAACAGTGGAAGAAAATGGAGGAGCTGAGAAGGAAGTGGGATGCAGGATACAAGCAGGTTGGAGGAACTGGAGGGAGATGGCGGGAGTGTTATGCGATAAGAGGGTGCCGATCAATCTGAAAGGCAAAATTTATAGGACAGTAGTGAGGCCAGCTATGACATATGCTATAGAAACTGTGGCCCTGAGGAAAAATAACATCAGCAGGATGGAAGTAGCAGAGATGAGAATGCTTAGGTGGATGTGCGGTGTGACCAGAAAGGATCATCTGAGAAATGACTATGTCAGGGGAACAGTGAAAGTTACGAACTTAGGAGCGAAAATACAGGAGGCAAGGTTGAGATGGTTTGGTCATGTGATGAGGAGGGAGGACGAATATGTGGGAAGAAGGGTCATGCAGATGGATGTGCAAGGAAGGCGGAAGCGTGGGCGGCCAAAGAAGAGATAGAGGGAGCTGGTAGAAGAGGACTTGAAGATGAAGAACTTGGATGTGGTGACAGCCCAAGACAGGAAGGTGTGGAGGAGACTCATAAAAACATTGACCCCACTTAAGTGAGAGAAGCTGTAGAAGAAGAAGAAGATTTTGGTTAATTTTTTTTTTTTTTTACTATTAGTATTGTTGTTGTCGTTAATATTTTAGCATCCCGCCAGAGGTCAGTGTAGAGTGGCAGTGGCATGAAATCTGCTACCCTAGAATGCTGAATTACGGTAATTTATCTGAAGCAAATGAACTCCATTGGATACAAATAAATAAATAAATGTCTATGGCAGGGATCCTCAACCTTTCAGACAGTGCGGGCCGCATTAAAAATTTCAATGAAGCCTGTGGGTCACTAAGCTATACTGCGGTATTTAGAATTGTAAGATACTTTCCACATTCACAAGGAACGCTGTGCATTTGATACTTTACATAAAATCCTATAAAAATAAACAAACTCATCTTTAAGAGCATAGATGATAAGTAAATACAATCAATACTTGATAAAAGATAATTTAAATGAAGAAAACATTCATTTTTTACAATGCCAATGAGAAACTTGGCAATGCTTCTCCTTGACCAGCTTGTCGATGTTGGCATCAATATTGGAAGTCGCGTAGAGTATTCTCGAGATGTTGGTCCGTAATCTGAGTTCTTGTCTTGGACTTCACATGCTTCATTCTAGAGAACAACTGTTCACATGAGTATGTGCTTACTAACAAAGCGCACATCTTCAAAGCATGCCGGCGAAGATTAGGGAATACATCCTCAGAAATGTAGTCTTTGTAAAATGTAAGCAAGGGCACATTGAATAATTTTTCTCTCAAAGAAGAGTTGTTTTGGAGTTCAAGCAGCTCCATTTGTACTGAGCCTGGCATTTCGGCAGCATTGACACTGAATGGCATTGAAAATAAATCTAAAGACGACTGTTGGTTAGGAAATCACTAAATCTCTCTTCGAACTCACTTCGCAACACGGTTAATTTTGTAGCATATTCATCAAGAGAAAAACAGTTCGACTCAGCGAGAAGCTGAAAATGAGTAGTCTCTTTTTGCGAGTTGTGCCTCCCAAAGTTTGAGCTTGGCCACAAAAGCTTTGATGTGATCAAACAGAGTGTGCACCAGTTGATCTTTGGATTGTAGCCACGAATTTAGGTCATTCATATGCAACGAGATGTCGGTCACAAAGGCAAAGTCTGTCATCCACTTCGGATCGTTAAATTCCGCAATTGGATTCCCCTTGGTTTGCATGAACTGCTGTATTTCGCTCCTTAAGTCAAAGACTCTTTTACGAACCTTCTCTCTGTTCAACCAACGCACATCACTATAATAAACCACATCGCCGTGATCCGCTTCGCACTCTTGGCTCAAAAACTCTTGGAATTGACGATGATTCAATCCTCTTGCCCTAATAATGTTGACGACAGTCACAATAACTTTCATGACATTCTCAAATCCAATAGTTTTTGGCGCACAAATTCTCCTGGTGGATTAAACAATGGATGGGATCTTTTCCTTCTAGTTGCGGTTCTTTCCGTAGCAGCGCAACAAACCCTTCGTTCTTTCCCACCATAGCAAGACACCATCAGTTACCACACCCTCGAGGTTGATTAAGCTGAGGTCGAAACGCTCGAGCGTTTTCTTGGCGGCTTCAAGAATATCAGTGCCTTTCATTGTTCCCTTCATAGATACGAGAGTTAGCAGTTCTGTCACAGGGAATTGTTGATCAATGCCACGGACAAAGATAGCCAATTGTGCTGTATCCTTCACATCTGTGTTCTCATCTAAAACAAGTGAATATGACGTAAATTCGGAAGACAGTTTTTTAAAGTTCCTTTAATGTCATTGGCAAGTTCTTCGACACGTCGTGCTACAGTTACTCCAGACAACTGCTGGGTTCTTTTCTTTTAGAGTGGTTTTTTAAACACTTCCTTATTATTTGGGCACAGAATTTTCCCAGCAGCGATGAAACACTTTCACAAATTCGCCGTCCAAGAAGGCTTTTGATTTTTTAGCAATTGTTTCAGCTAACTTACTTTGCTAACATAACTTACTTTGACGCACGCTTCGCACTATTCCCTCTGCCTTTTAAATGTACCCTGCTGGCATTTTAAATCAATTTGAAGACGGGTCACATTGTCCACACGAAGCTTCCCTTGAAGGTGATCGAAAAGATGGCCTGTGACTAGTGGTGTGCCACAGGGTTCTGTTCTTGGACCACTGCTGTTTAATCTGCTCATTAATGATATACGGAAGGATCTAAGAGGAACAGTTCATTTGCTCGCTGATGATGCCAAGTTGGGTAGGGCGATAGTGAATGCAGATGTCAAAAGCTTGCAGGATGACTTGGATAGATTGGAGTTCTGGGCTAAGAAGAATGGATGTCAATTTAATGTGACAAAATGTAAGGTTATACATTTTGGGGTGAAAAGATTAGCAGCAGTATACCACATTGGTGGAACTGTACTCCAGGAGAGAGTGATGAGGCCAGGGACTTGGGAGTGTTGGTGGATAGGGAGATAAAGTTTAGGGGGCACATTGCAAAAGTAGCTAAATCAGCTCATCAACTTACTTGGTTGTTGAAAAATACCTTGACGAGCAGAGACAAGCAAGTTATTGTACCTCTGTACCAAGCCTTGATAAGACATCATCTCGACTACTGTGCCCAGATTTGGTCACCTAGGTTCCTTTTTGATGGGGAGGAGGTGGAGAGGATCCAGAGGCAAGTGACTAAGATGATAGCGGGTCTATAGAATGAACCATACGAGAACAGTTTGAAGATTTGTGGGTTGCAGAAATTAGTTGACAGGTGGAAGAGGGGAGATATGATTGAGACATTCAAATTGCTAAAGGGTTTCTATAGGATAAATTCAGAGGATATTTTTGAGATCAGGAGTGGTGGTGGGAGAACTAGGGGACACCTATGGAAGCTGAGCAAGAGTGTGGTTAGCAGGGATGTCAGAGCTGGGTTCTTTACTTTTAGAGTGGTAAATGAGTGGAATAAGCTGCCAGAGTCTGTTGTGGGTGCTATAACGGTGAGTGAGTTTAAGGCAAGGTATGATAGATACTGTGAGAATGTCGTATAGTTGTGTGGACATTAGGGCCTCCCTAATTGTTTGGAATATTGTTTAGGGCCTCCCTCGATGAGTCTAAGGACTCCCTAGAGTCGCCCGTAATAATAATAATAATAATAAATTGGACTCATGCTTTTTCTCATAGTGTCGATAGTGTTTATATTGTATTCTTTTGATACTGACACTGACTCACGACAAAATAAACACACTGGTTTATCGTCGATCGGCACAATAAAGTACAAATTGGTCCACTTTTCATTAAAAACCCGACAAGAATCACTTGATTTACGCTTTTTACTCGTAGGCGCCTTAGTGATGGAAAGTGAACCCAAAAAATGATCCAAAATGGCCGTGTAACGGTTATTATCCACTGAATATGTCTCACACTAATGAAAAAAGTTTGTCAATATAAAACTAGAATAGGCTATTGGAAGTTTATTTTGCACTTGGCTAACTATAATAAATTTAGTTTAATCCTTTATCCAAGTGTAAGCAAACAAAGTTTGCACCTGAAAATATCTTCAGGACTGAGGTAAGGTGGTATATCACTTGACAACTCCGAGCAAAGGTAGACCAAGCTCTCATCACTCCTTGTCTCAGTATCTCCCATAATTGCAAAGCACCTCTCCTTGCGGATATGTCTAACGTTATGCATTAAGGGAAGGGGCCACTACCCAGACCGGTTTCGTCCTTTATTGAGGTCTCGTCAGTGGGAGGCAGACCCAGAGTGGTGATACTAAGGCAGAAGCAATGGAGAGGTCATATTTACTTATACGAGTTGCCAAAAGGTGTACCGCCTTATTATTAAATTACTCTGGATTTAGAGAAAGATGTTGGAAGTTTATTTTTCACTTGGTTAGAGTATAATAAATTTAGTTTAATCCTTTATCCAAGTGTAAGCAAACAAAGTTTGCACCTGGAAATATCTTCAGGACTGAGGTAAGGTGGTACATCCCCTGGCAACTCGGAGCAAAGGTGGACCACCTTACCTCAGTCCTGAAGATGTATTCATATTCAGGCGCAAATGCTTACACTTGGATAAAGGATTAAACTAAATTTATTACACAATAGGCTATGGCTGACACGACGAACCTGCGTGTGCTTATACACGAATATCACACTTTTCACGACTGACTGACTGTGGATGAGATCCTCTTATATTTATATATGAAAATAATATGAAAATAACGAATATGAAAATAACGAAGTATCGAAGCTGATTCATCTGCAAATTCAAATGAATCAGCTTATGCCAATTTGTATAAGTGATGATGTCGTGAAGAAAGCGAGTACATGTTCAAATTGTCGACTCGCGCGAAAAGGGATCACGAGGTAGCACTGAACAGGATAAAATGCAAAGGGCTACACTAAGCAAATTGTCTATAAAAGAAGCTCTTTTCGTATGAAGGAATAAAGTTGCGAACTTGGATGTCTTATAACGTCCGCAAAACATCACTAGATGATTTCACGTGGAAAAGAATTATTGGAAAGCTTGAAAAAGGCCGCAGAATTACTGATATTGCCAGAAAGTTTGGAATCCACCATAGCATTGTATCCAGGCTCTGGGTAGTGTTTCATACCAATGGAATATCTTCCAAACGTTTGCTAAGTGGTCACCCTGGCTCTATCGTGGAACATGAAGACAGATTTTAATTATAATACCAAAATGTAATCGATGCACCTTGACAGGTCAGCTTGCAAGTGGGCTCCATTCAAGCACAGATATGTGGGTATCGCGACAAGTAGCCTATACACCCCCAAGGCCTATAGGCTGCGTTTTTTTTATCCACAGCTCATTGGAGAGCATATTTTAAGTGGTGTTGTATCCATAAAAACTGAACAAAACACCAATGGGCTAATGTACTCTTTACAGATGACAGTCGTTTCAGTCTCTCCTCCAATTCCAGACGACACTTAATCTGGCGTGAAAATGGTACTGCTTACCATCGCGAAAATGTTCTTGAAATGGATAATAGATACGGCGGTACTGGGGGTCATTGTGTGCGGAGGCATTATGCTTAATGGACGCGCCGAGCTACAAGTGCTGAAAAAAAAAAAGGTTACCCATGACTAGTGAACGATATTGTAACGAAGTTCTTCAACGTCATGTTCGATTGTGTGGTGCTGTAGGCGAAGAATTCATTTTTATGGATTGCAGTTGCACACCACATCGTACACAAGCAGTGAAGATACCTCTGGAGACTGCGAATATTAATCAAATCGAATGGCCAGCACGCTCCCCAGATCTCAACCCCACGTTTGGGATACAACAAGAAGATGCATTGCTGCTCGAAATTCCCTTCAAGAAAACAAACAAGTAGGTGTGGGTCAGTTTTCCTTAAGAACCCCTGAATCACTTGGTTCTTAGCACGGTACGAGTTGTGAGAGCTGTATCGTAGTTCGGGGTGGACATATTCCATACTGATTTGTCTCTCCACATGGCTATACGCACTGTACATTAATAACTGAACTACGTCCTTAGGAAATGTGTAACTTTTGCCAAAAACTATCGCAATTTAATTTGTACGAAATTTATAACACATTTTTTGTGTAGTATAATTTATTAGTATGCTATCAATAAATTTATGTGCACATTTGGCTATAGTCATGAACACGAGCCATATACAGGTAAAAATGTTCGTCCTTAGCTTTTGAACACCAGTGTATGTTAATATTTGAAATATCTACGACTTCATTGAAGACTTTGAAGTATGCTGTTTCAAGGTAACCTTGAAGCAGTATAAGGATAAAACACGATATCTATATATGGCCTTGTACCTGTATGCTTTATTGCTTAGTCATGTTTATGACCAAAGAGTGTAAAGTCTAAGCCACTTCTTACTGACTACTATCACAACAGTAAAATAGCGCAAGCTTAAGTCAATCCGATTTAAAATTCACTCGTAACATATAAAGATTTTAATGTAAACATTAAAAATTATCCAGCTCAGATAGGTCGTTTAAAAATTATTGCATTTTTAATTTATATATAAAGGCAAGCTATCTGTCAGTTTGAATAGAAACAAGCAACGTAAAAAGGAGTGAATATTGTGTCATAATTCTATCACTAAAGAGGATATCCGGTCACTTATTGTACAGCTACATTCAGTGTAGTTTCCGAGACTATAGTATAACTTCGCCATTTGATAATTGGAATGTTAATATTTAATAACATTAACAATGTTAATTATCACAGTATTCATATTACTTCTCATGACACCACTGGTTTCCAAATTTTATTTAACAGTGTTCCCTTTTGTAATGAAAAAAAGTTCGATGCGTGTCCCCCTCCCATTCCGCTTCATAATCAACCTAAACTTGGGAGGTGCGGCTAACTAGGCTCATAAAATAGAATGGAGCTATCTCTAAAAAAATAGTAACTGTAGGCTGTTTATATATATATATATATATATATATATATATATTTATATTTATATTTATATTTATTTATTTATTTATTTATTTAATATAATCGACTCAAACATTTATCGTAATACGTTTTTTTTCGTAGATGGCAGCACATGAGAAATGTTTAAAAAAATAAATAAAAAACGGTGAACTTCAGTCAATGTGTTCAGTTGTAGTGATATTATTTCTGGAATTCATCACGTGAAAGATGCATGACGATGCTATCACCCAACGATAATTAGTATATATATACACATACAATGGTGTTCAAAAAACGTAGACGTTCCCCATTGTTGTTTCGAAAAGAAGGCTTGCAATTTTGCAGTCTCGTGGGAAACAGTAAGCTTTTTCATTCTATACAAAAGGTTGTTTCTGAATCAGCAGACCAGACCCTGATTGTTTTCTAATAAAAGAAAGGAAGTGGCCATTATAATTCGATAGGAGCGCCATTTACAGTTTTTTGTTGTTGTTGCCTTTCAGCTAACCATTTAATATATTCAAGTTAATTGTGGGTCACCTTGGACAATTACTCCTACTACAAATGTGAATAAACTTATTCATTTCGTTTTAGACTAAATCACTTAAACCTAGTTAAAGAAAAGCTACCTCATTCAGTTTGCATGTTCCCTTAAGAAATATAGCACTAAGAAATTATCCCCCCCCCTCCTTACATTACAATATACCTATCAATGAATCGTAAACTAAATCTTCATTTAATTTACGATTTAAATGGTTTTAGTTCCTTTTTTTGGGTGAAAAGAAATTCTCGAAAGAAAAATACAGTTTTGATTTTGGTGATCAGGGGATTTCTGCTGCACCATGACGAAAAAACTTCCTCAAATGAACTTTTGATCAATTTAAGTTATGAAATTGCCTTTGATTCATTTGTAGAACCAGTACATGTATTTGAAAACCTGTTTGACCATGAATTGTATGAGTGAGGTTGGAGTTAATAGGGAAAATTTGGTGTGAACTTTTCATTGACTGTACATGTACGGGAGCAGGGGAACTTTGACTTTTTTCTGAGAATTATAGCATGAAAATATTCGTGAATGTTTCAAACGTCATAATGATTGTTCGCTTTTGTTAATTGTTTTCATTAAATATTAATAATTACACATAATTTTCATTTTAAAGGATGCCTGTTTGTTTAACTGTGCCGCCAAGGCTACCTCAACACACATCTAATCGTTGCTTTAAAAATTCTTCTAGCCCTCGACCTGGATATACAGCGAAGTAGAACTACAGCATATTACTGTGTGCTCGTACAGAACTAGGTTTCCATGCGCATTTATACTTAAATACTTAAAAAACGAACTAAATGAAGCATCGGAATGATCCCATAAAACAAAGTAAAATAATAAAAAATTATTGTGTTGCATTTCTGTTTCACCTACGTCGTCCTAAGCAGATAGGAACAGTTAAGCTCTTTTCATTTTATGCAAAAAAGGTTATTTCGGATAATTGACAGACCATGATTGTTTTCTAATAAAAGAAAGGAAGTATCCATTACAGATGGGAGCGCCATTCACACTTTTTGTTGTTGTTGCCTTTCAGCTAACGATTTAACATATTCTTCAAGTTAATTGTGGGTCACCTTGGACTTACTCCTACCACAAATGTGAATAAAATTAAAAATTATAACGAAATTAACTCACGTAAAATATTATTTATTAGTATAATTTTCGCCTGAGTATCACAGACATCTTTAGTACATTTATAAAGCTAATTAAACAATAACTGGCAATTCCAAAAGGCGCCACCTAAGTAGCTAATGTAAGATAACTAAAAAGGTCGATAAATTTCCTAACTAAAATATATATCTACAGATATATATATTATATATATATATATATATATATATATATATATATATATATATATATATATATATGTAGATATATATTTCATATATATATATATATATATATATATATATATATATATATATATATATATATATATATATATATATATATATATATATGTGTAGATATATATTTCATGGCCCAAACGTGAGGGGATGGTAGTACACACCGAAACCACCAATATTCGTCATAAAATATGCGGCCGCAAACGCAGTCCGTTGTCGGTGGGGGAGGGGGGAGAGCAGACGAAGCAACGGCTTAAGCGCCTCCGTAGCGCAATTGGAAGAACGACGGTACATTGCGCCCTTCGATTGGAATAGGCCTAAGTTCGATTCTCGTCGCGACGGGAGGAATCTTTATCTGGTCGATTTCAATCGATGGTGAGTTAGCCGATCTCATACGGAGGTAGCAGGGTTTTTTCTCCCGGAAACTCGGGTTTTTCATCCCGCATACATACAAATCGGCCCTTCAGAACACACGCAATTTACAGACAAAAATTACTAGTTGTGGTGGTGTTGGAGGTGGGCGGTAGATGGCGTTGATTCGTAGTAGAGGTAAGGTGTAGAGACAGTTGAAGATGTCCTCCCGCGATGAGTCTTCGGACTCCTTGGAGGCATCAGGAATAATAATAATAATAATAATAATAATAATAAAAGCGCTGGATCGGCCAAACTCCAGCATTCTCAGCGTCGTCCGGACACGAGATGGAGCAGTTTATGAACGCAGAAAAAGCCGATATGCACCTGATGTACGGCATAGCCGACGGCAATGGTAGAGAGGCGCCAAGACGCCATGAGCGATATCCTATTATTACTATTACTATTACTATTATTACGGGCAACTCCAGGGAGTCATTAGACACATCGAGGGAGGCCCCAAATCATATTCATCACAACTATTCGACATTCATACAGTATCTATCATACCTTGCCTTAAACTCATTCACTGTCACAGCATCCACCACAGACTCAGGGAGCGCATTCCACTCATTCACTACTCTAAAAGTAAAGAACCCAGCTCTAACACCTTTACTAATTACACTTCTGCCCAGTTTCCATGGATGTCCCCCTAGTCCTCCCACAACCAGCCCTGTTCTCAAAAATATCTTCTGAATTAATTTTATAGAAACCCTTCAGTAATTTGAATGTCTCAATCATATCTCCCCTCCTCCGCCTATCAACCAATTTTTGCAACCCACAAATCCTCAACCTGTTCTCATACGGTTCATTCCACAGACCAGTTATCATCTTGGTCACTCGCCTCTGGATCCTCTCCACCTCCTCCCCATCAAGAAGAAACCTAGGTGACCAAATCTGAGCACAGTAGTCGAGATGGGGTCTTATCAAGGCTCGATACAGAGGAACAATTACCTGCTTGTCTCTGCTTGTCAATGTATTCTTCAGCAACCAAGTGATTTGATGAGCTGATTTGGCCACTTTTGCAATGTGTCCCATAAATTTCAATTCCTTATCCACCAACACTCCTAAATCTCGTGCCTCATCAATTTCCTGGAGCACGGTTCCACCAATGCAGTAAACTGCCTCCAATCTTTTCACCCCGAAATGCATAACCTTACATTTTGCCACATTAAATTGACATCCATTCTCCCTAGCCCAGACCTCCAATCTATCCAAATCATCCTGCAAAATTTTGACGTCATCTGCATTCACTATTGCCCTACCCAACTTCGCATCATCTGCAAACAAATGAACTGTTCCTCTCAGATCCTTTCCTATATCATTTATGAACAAATTAAACAGCAGTGGTCCAAGAACAGATCCTTGTGGCACACCACTAGTCAAAGGCCGTCTTGTGGACTCTACTCCTGAGTAAACCACTCTCTGATATCTCTCCATCAACCACCCTCATATCCATCTCACCAACCCTATGTCCATTCCCATATGCTGCAATTTACTGATTAGAATTCCATGTGGTATCCTGTCAAAGGCCTTAGCAAGGTCCAGTAGAATCACTGTAAACCCATTACCCTTATCCAGTTCAGCCGTCACTGTGTTATAATACGTGAGCAAGTTACTGAGGCATGACCTACCCTTCACAAAACCATGCTGTCCCCGATACAGTATCCCATTTTCTTCTATCCAATCCTGTATTTTCCCCTTGACTATTTTCTCTAAGACCTTGATAATGATTCCTGTTATGCTGATTGGCCGGTAATTTTCAACAGCAGCCTTGGAACCACCTTTGTGCAGTGGAACTATTTTCCCCTCTTTCCACCCCCTTGGGACTGACCCAGTCCTGAGGCTCAAATTAAACAAAATGGTCAAGGGCGCTGACAATTCTTTGGCCGCTTCACGTACGACACGAGCTGGTATACCATCCAATCCCACAGATGTATTGACATTGAGGTTCTGTAATAGACTAGTTACCTCTACTTCATTCATCACAATTCCAGTATAAGCTGTTGGTTCTTCCATTTCTGCAAAGTCACCACCTGGATAATATACTCTTGCAAAGTGCTCGCTCAGTAATTCCACAACATAGACTGATTCGGTTACCTCCCTACCTTCAGCATTTTTTAAGATCATTCTAACATGAGCATTTTTCCTTTTACTTGCAACATATTGAAAAAACTGTTTGGGATTCTCTTTAGCCTGCATGGCCAATTTCCTTTCGTAATCTACTTTTGCTTTTCTTACCACCCTTGTTACCATCCTGGCCTAAGCTTTATACTGTTCCTGCACCTGATGGTCACCCTTCTCCTTAAATTCCCTCCACAATTGTTTCTTTTTTTGCAGCTCAAGCTTAATAGTGTTATTCATCCATTTAACCCCTACTTGATTTATTATTCAGACTCTTGGTATACAGTCAACCATTGCCTCCTGCAAACAGTTCTTAACCACCTCCCATGCACTATCAACATCCAGCCCTTGCAGTTTTACATGCCATGGCATTGAGCCAAGCACACACCTAAGCTTGTCATACTTACCAGCCCAGTAATTCCACATGTACCCTGTCTTAATTGTAAATTTGACTCCTTTAGCCACCTCCCAAGTCATGACCTTATGGTCACTCTCACCAATTGGTGGCAACATGGTCATGTTCGTTACAGCTACATTCTCAGTTGCAATTGCTAGGTCCAGCACTCTCTGCCCCCTGGTATTTTCCAATACATGTTGCCGTAGATAGTTGTCCGTTAATAACTGCATAAAATCCAATTCCTTCCTCCCATGTGCCCTCTCCTCTTTCCAGTCAATGTTACCATAATTGAAATCACCCATAATAATTACCCTCCTTCCACTCATTTCTTCCATTTGCTTATGCATACTATCCCCACCATCCACTCCATCACCCGGTCTATAGCAGCACCCAATTGTATATTTTGTTCTGCTAGATTCTATCTCACACTAAACAGCCTGAAATGTGCTTTTTTCCCCATCCTGCAGTTCAACTTCTATACTCCTTGGCTGAAGCTCATCAGCTATCATCAGTAACACTCCTCCCCCCTTTTTATTCACCCTGTCACTCCTGAACACGCTATACCCATCGCATTCAATCCCACTAGCTTTATCATCTTCTGTCAGCCATGTTTCACTAATACCGACAACCTGTGGCCTGGAAGTGCCAACCATGGCCAAAAACTCTTCCTTCTTGTTCCTAATACTCCTGGCATTAGTGTACATGAATCGCAGAAACCCATTTGTCCCATCCCTACTTTGATGCCTTATACTAACTATCCCATTCTGATTTGTTGTCCGTCGTACTCGCCCGGGCATGATATACTCATTCATACACTTAACTGCCCCCCTAAAGTCTGCATATCTACTCCCCCACCTCTTAATAAATCTAGTTTCCCCGAGTCTGTACATCCACTTCCACATCATTCATCAACACTCTTTCAAGTCTCCGTACACCAACTCCATTCAAATGTAACCCATCCATCTTATATAAGTCCTTTCGCCCATCGAACTCATTCCACACATCCACAAATTCCACACCACTCTCCATGCATAACCCACGCATAAAGTCATTGGCAATTATGGCCCTCCTGCTAAACACTTCGCTGTCATACCGCGGTAAGATACTCACCATCCTAACTCTCTCACTCTTCTCTTTTGCTACCTCAAACAACTCCCTCACATCCTCTATCATTTCCATTTTGTCCTCTTTCAAATCATTCGTTCCTGCCACGATTATCATCTCTTTCACCCTCTGTTTTTGCAGTCGAATAGATTCGCTGACGTCCTTTATGTTCGCGCCCGGCTGGTACGACTTCGTTAAACTCTCAATTATTACGCCTCTTAATAGCGTGCGGCGTGTTTTCGATCATAAAATGTTTGCACGACTGCGCTGTCAACTGTGTGAGACAGGCACCTTCCACGTCAGTCGACATGATGCCAGACAAGCATGGATGGTCAGAACGCCAGCTATGAGCAAGGACATTTTGTATATGGTGACAGATAACCCAGATACAAGCACGCAATCCACTGTCCAGAGCCTGGGTGTTCATCGGAACAGTGTCTGGCGAGTACTACATGAAGAAGGGCTACACCCCTATCACTTGCAACGAGTGCATGCATTGATAGCTGTCGATTATCCCCTGCGCATAGATTTTGTCCAGTGGTTCCTGCAGCAAAGTGTCGTACAGCCCGATTTCCCCAGCTCATGTACCTCTTTACGGATGAATCAACTTTCTCACGTGAAGATATAGTCAATGTCCATAATGCGCATTTGTGGGTGGCCCAGAACCCCCATGGTACACGTCTACAGTCGAATCAGCAATGGTTCGCCGTCAATGCCGGAAATTGGACCCTACCTACTGCTGGACTGCCTTGATGGGCGAACGTACCATATTTTTCTGCATCAGGTTTTGCTGGAATTGCTTCAGGATATTCAAGTCGCCATCCACTCCCGTATGTGGTTCCAGCACGATGGGGAACCAGCCCATTTCAGCATGGACGTGCATCAGCATCTTAATACCAAATTTGGAGGCATTAAGATTCAAATATCCCCAGAATCAAATTCTGTGGGGACATTTGAAGAGTGTCGTGTACGAGACGCCCGTGCAGTCCGCGGAGGATCTGGTAGCCCGACTGTCCATCACAGCCGGCGATGTGCGCGACACGCCCGGTGTTTATGAGCAGGTATACCAGTCACTACTCCACCTTTTGTGTCGCATGGATCAACATTGGTTGGTGGACGTTTGAGCATTTGATGTAATGATCTCCAATAAATGTCACTCTGGAAACCTGTGTCTGTCCTTTATTTCCAGAGTGACATGAGAACTCTGGAAATAAAGAAACTCCGAAACTCCTCACTGCATTTGCGGCCACATATTCTATGACGAATATTGGTGGTCTCGGTGTGTACTACCATCCCCTCACGTTTGGGCCATTATTCAGGGACTCCATATACACATTAAAACGTTAGGAAAGATTAGCTGATTTATGAAGTACTATCTTCCATAAAGGGGACAGACGTAAACCATCGAATCTGTTTTAGCTAGTGGCTATAAGAATTCCTTCATCAAAAGAGTTTTGAGTAGTTTTAGTATGTCTTCCTCTTCAAATACAGAAGAAATAATGCGCATTCCTATCCTTTATGTGCAAGGCATTGGCGAACGCATAGCAAAAGTTTTGAAACCACTAAATATTTTTGTTGCTTTTCGACCTTTCAGAAAAATCTCCACCTTTCTCACTTCTCCAAAGGACAGGCTTCCACATCTTAGTTATCCAGGTGTCTATCAGATTCCTTGCTCCTGTGGATTATCTTATTTCGGACAAACAGGAAGATATGCTTCTATTCGGCTAGAAGAACAGCAGTCTTATATTCAATACCTTGAACCTGAAGTCTGGACTTGCAGAACATGCCATCATCACTAGACATGGAGTTCATTGGAACAAGACAAGAGTCCTTCACAAAAGTCGGTTCCTCATTGAATGGCTTTATAAAGAAACATGTGCAACTTTACTTCACACTTCTAACTTAAACAGATCCGATGGTTTACGTCTGTCTGCTTTATGGGAGATAGTACTTTATAAATCAGCTAATCTTTCCTAACTTTTTAATTATATATATATATTTAGGTGGCGCTTTTTGAATTGTCAGTTATTGTTAATTTGCTTCATAAATGTACTGAAGAGGCCTGTGATACTTAGGCGAAAATTCTACTAATAAATAATATTTTACGTGAGTTAATTCCGTTAATATAATTTTTAATTCATATGTCTACTCTCTTTATTTCCTTATTGAAACAAATGTGAATAAACTTATTCAATTCATTTCGTTTTAGATTAAATCAGTTATACCTAGTTAAAGAAAAGCTACCTCATTCTATTTTCATGTTCCGTTTAGAAATCAGTACTAACAAATTGGACCTACGTAACGGAAGAAATTATCCCCCCCCCCCCTCCCCTCTACATTACACATAGATCTCCTATCGATAAGTTCATATACATTTAGTTTGAGAGTTAAATGGTTTTAGTTCCTTTTTTGGGGGTAAAACGAAATTTGTGAACGGAAATGACTTTTGCTTTTGGAGATCAGGGGATTTTTTGCTACGCTATGACGAAAAAACTTCTAATGAACTTTTGATCAATTTAAGTTATGAAATTGCTTTTGATTAACTTGTGGAACCAGTACATGTATTTGAAAACCTCTTTGGCCATGAATTGTAAGAGAAGTTCTGGTTAATAGGAAAGGTTTGGTGTGGAATGTAGACAGTCAATTTTTGACTGTCTACGTTTTTATTTCCATACTTGTTGGTTTTGTGCTGTGAAATTTTTATTGGCGAAACAGTTCTATGGACGGGGAGCAGGTGGACTTTGACTTTTTTCTAGGAATTATAGCATGAAAATATACGGGAATGTTTCAAATATCATAATAATTGTTCACTTTTGTTAATTGTTTTCATTAAATATTAATGATTACACATAATTTTCATTTTAAAGTATGCCTGTCTGTTTACTGTACCAAGGCTGCCTTAACAGACATCTAATCATAGATACCCCTCAAATAGGATATACAGCGAAGTAGTGCTACAGTATATTACTGAGTGCACGTAAAGATTTCCATGCGCATTTCTCTTAAAAACTAACTAAATAAATGAAGCATCGGAAGGATTCCATAAAACAAAGTAAAAAAAGAAAAATTATTATATTGCATTCCTGTTTATTTGAAATACAATGACTTTCGATTGGAAGGATCTGAATACAAATTCGATCCTTAATGCAAAGAATCATAACGACTTTTCGTCTAAAGGTGAGTTAGCCAGTCTCATACACAGATGGTAAGGTTTCTTCCTAAAATCTCGGTTTTTTTCTTCCCTCAAACTAAGCAAAAGCAGTCAAAAGAACATGTCCAATTGACAGGCAAAATATACTACCCTCAGAGCCTTAGTGGCTTCGACCTTATGGCTTCATCATAAAAAGGAGGACCTTAGTACTCAATCACGGTGCTAAATAATAGCAAACGAACACTTCAGCCTTAGCGCAATTCGGGCCTCCCATGGCATTAATATTAAACATTATGGAATTTAGTAGCATAGCTAAACGATATAAGCCCCATTTTGTAGTTTGTAACCCGAATGCTTCAACTTCAGTGCAATTTTCTCAGTGGGTGCTACGCAAGAAGATAGAATGACATCATTGAACAAGAATGTGAGCAATTTTTGACTGTCAACGTTTTTATTTCCACACTTGTTGGTTTTGTGCTGTGTGTGTGTGTGTGTGTGTCTCTATGTCTGTATGTAAGTATGACATATGATGTATGTATGTCTGTATGTATGTATGCATATGTATGTATATATGAATGTATTCGTGTGTATATATGTATGCATATGTATGTATGTATGTCTGTATGTATGTATGTATGTATGATGTATGTATCAATGTATGCGTATGTACATATTTATGCATTTGTATATATGTATGTATGCGTATGTATGTATATATGTATGCGTATGTATATATGTATGTAAGTATGTATATATGTATGTAAGTATGTATGTATGTATGTATGATGTATGTACGTATGTATGTATGATGTATGTATATATGTATGATCTATGTATGTATGATGTATGATCTATGTACGTCTGTATGTATGTATGTATGTATGTCTCCATGATGTATGTATGATATATGTATGTATGTATGTTTGTAAGGTATGTATGTATGTATGTATGTGTATGTATGCATATCTATGTATGTGTATGTATGTATGTATGCATATCTATGTATGTATGCATGAATGTATGATGTATGTATATATGCGTATGTATGTATGTATGCATATGTATTTATGCATATGTATGTATGTATGCGTACGTATGTATGTGATGTATGTATGTATGTACGTATATATGCGTATGTGTGTATGTATGTATGTATGCGTATGTATGTATGCATGTATGCGTATGAATGTATGCATGTATGCATATGTATGTATGTATATGTATGTATGTATGTATGCATATGTATGTATGTATGCATATGTATGTATGCGTATGTATGTATGTATATGTGTGCATATGTATCTATGCATACGTAGGTATGTATGCGTATGTATGTAGGTATGCATATGTATGTATGTATGCATGATTGTATATATGTATGATGTATATATATATGCATATGTATGTATGCATAAGTATGTATGTATATATGTGTATGTATGTATGCATTTGTATGTATGAATATGTATATATCTATGCATATGTATTTATGCGTATGTATACATACGTATGTATGTATGCGATGTATGTATGTATGAGTATGCATGTATGTATGTATGTATGCGATGTATGTATGTATGTATGCATATGCATGTATGTATGTATGCATATGTATGT
Organism: Typopeltis vanoorti; assembly: GCF_054136105.1. NCBI lineage: Eukaryota > Metazoa > Arthropoda > Arachnida > Uropygi > Thelyphonidae > Typopeltis > Typopeltis vanoorti. The sequence continues at coordinate 26,819,529 of NC_143562.1, read as the reverse complement.
ATGCGCATGTATGCATATGTAGGTATGTATGCGCATGTATGCATATGTAGGTATGTATGCGTATGTATGTATGTATGTATGCATATCTATGTATGTATGCATGTATGTATATATGTATGATGTATGTATATATGTGTATGTATGTATGTATGCGTAAGTACGTATGTATATATGAGTATGTATGTATGTATGCGTATGTATGTATGAATGTGTATGTATGTATGTATGCATATGTATTTATGCGTATGTATGTATACATACGTATGTATGTATGCGATGTATGTGTGTATGAGTATGCATGTACGTATGTATGTATGCGTATGTGTGCATGTATGTATGTATGCATATGTATGTATGTATGCATATGTGCATATGTATGTATGCGTATGTATGTATGTGTACGTATGTATGTATATGTATGTATTTATTTATGCGTATGTATGTATGCATATGTATGTATGCATATATATGTAAGTATGTATGTCTGTATGTATGATGTATGTATGTATGTATGTATGCATACATATGTATGTATGTATGTATGATGTATGTATGCATATGTATGTATGTATGTATGTATGTGTATGTATGTATGTATGCATATGTATGTATGTATGTATGTATGCATGTATGCGTATATGTATGTATGTATGCGTATGTATGCATAGGTATGTATGTATGTATGAATACGTATGTATGTATGTATCTATGTATGTATGCGTATGTATGTATGTATGTGTATTGATGTATGTATGTATGTATGTATGCATATGTATGTATGTATGTATATATGTATGATGTATGTAAGTATAATGTATGATGTATGTATACATATGCATACGAATACATGTGCATAAATACATACATATTCATACATACATATGTATGTATGTATTCGTATGTATGTATGTATGTATGTATGCATATGTATGTATATATGTATGGGTATGTATGTATGTATGCATATGTATGTATATAAGTATGTATGTCTGTATGATGTATGTATGTATGTATATATGTATGTATGTATGTATGCGTATGTATGTATGCGTATGTATGTATGTATGTATGTGTGCATATGTATGTATGTGTATGTATATATGTATGTATGATGGATGTATGTAGGCATGCGTATGTATGTATGATGTATGTATGTATGTATGCGTATGTATGTATGTATGTATGTATGTGTATGTATGTATGTATGCATATGTATGTATGTATGTATGTATGCGTATGTATGTATGATGTAAGTATGTATGATACATATATGTATGTATGCGTATGTATGTATGTATGTATGTATGCATATGTATGTATGCATATGAATGTATGTATGTATGCATATGAATGTATGTATGCATATGTATGTATGCGTATGTATGTATTTATGCATATGTATGTATGTATACATATGCATACATATATGCATCCATCCATCCATCCATACATACATATGCATACATATGTATGTATGTATGTATTCGTATGTATGTAAGTATGTATGCATATGAATACATACATACATACGAATACATACATACATACATATGTATGCATATGTATGTATGTATGTATGTATTCGTATGTATGTATGTATTCATATATGGATGGATGGATGCATATATGTATGTATATGTATGTAAGTATGTATGTATGATAAATGTATGTATGTATGCATGCGTATGTATGTATGTATGCGTATGTATGTATGTATGAATATATATATGCATATGTATGTATGTATATATGCATATGTATGTATGTATGTATGAATGTATGATGGATGTATGTATATGTATGTATGTATGCATGCATGTATGCGTAGATGTATGTATGTATGTATGCATATGTATGTATGTGTATGTATGTATGAATGCGTATGTATATATGTATCTATGTATGTATGCATATGTATATATGTATATATGTATGTATGTATATATGTAGGTATGTATATATGTGTATGTAGGTATGTATATATGTATGTATGTATGCATATGTAGGTATGTATGTATGTATGTATATATGTATGATGTATGTAAGTATAATATATGATGTATGTATACATATGCATACGAATACATATGCATACATACATACTCATACATATGTATGTATGTATTCGTATGTATGTATGTGTATGTATGTATGCGTATGTATGTATGTATGTATGCATATGTATGTATGTATGATGTACGTATGTATGTATGTATGTATATATGTATGATATATGTATGTATGTATGTATGCGTATGTATTTATGATGTATGTATGCGTATGCATGTGTGCATATGTATGTAAGTATGTATGTATATGTATGTATGATGTATGTATGTATGTATGATGTATGTATGTATGTATGTATGCGTATGTATGTATGTATGCATATGTATGTATGTATGTATGTATGCATATGTATGTATGTATGTATATGTATGTATGCGTATGTATGTATGTATGTATGATGTAATATATATATGTATGATATATGTATGTATGTATATATTTATGATTATGTATGTATGTATGTATGTATGTGTATTTATGCATATGTATGTATGCATATGTATGTATGCGTATGTATGTATGTATGCATATGTATGTATGATGTATGTATGTATGCATATGTATGTTTGTATGCGTATGTATGATGTTTGTATGTATGTATGATATATGTATGTATGCATGATGTATGTATGATGTATGTATGTATGTATGCATATGTATGTTTGTATGTATGTATGTGTATGTATTTATGCATATGTATGTATGTATGCATCTGTATGTATGTATGTATGATGTATGTATGTATGATATATGTATGATGTATGTTCGTATGTAGGTATGTATGTATGTATGCATATGTATGTGTATATGTAGGTATCTATGTATGTATGCGTATGTATGTCTGTATGCATATGTATGTATGCGTATGTATGTCTGTATGCATATGTATGTATGTATGTATGTATGCATATATATATATGTATGTATACATACATACATACATACATATGCATAAATAAATACATACGCATACATACATACATTCATACGCATACATACATACATACATACATATACATACATACGTACATACATATGCATTCATACATACATACGCATATATTCATACATACGAATACATGCATACATACATATAATTACATACAAACATATGCATACATACATACATACATACATACATACATACATACAAACATATGCATAAATACACACATACATATGCATACGTACATACATACGCATTCATACATACGCATACAAACATACATACATTCACATACATACATACATACATACGCACACATACATACATATATATGCATACATAGATACATATGTATACATACATACCTATGCATACATACATACATACGCATACATACATACATACATACGCATACATACATACATACATACATACATATGCATAGATGCGCATATATACATACATACATACGTATACATACATACATACATATATACAGGGTGTTCGGGATAAATTTGACAGTTTCGTAAGGAAAAAGAAAATCTTCTTTGTATCTATTAAATTTAAGGAATTGACAAAAAAACATTACAGGCAGAGTTAATTACAATACTATCAACAAGATTTACTCAAAATAACCACCATTAGCATCGATCACAGCTTCAATTCTGCTTCGGAACCTCGAACAAGCTGATGCTACAGTCTCCCTGGGAAGGGCCGCAAAAACTGTTTTAATTTTATCCATTAACTGGGCTTTTGTATTACTGGAAGTGCGATTGGTGTCTTTTTCAACTGCGCCCCATACAAAATAATCCATGGGGTTAAGGTCTGGGGAGTTTGGAGGCCAAACATTTGGACTGGTGAAGTCGTAGAAATTTTCAGACAACCATTTTTGACTTTTCCCAGAGGTGTGGCAAGGGGCCGAATCCTGCTGCCATACATACGGCCTACCATTGGCTACCCTTGTTATCCAGGGCTTGACTACAGTTAGCAACTCCACGAACAAAGCCCGAATTCCAATGCCAGGGTTCTTCAACACCTGTTCCTGCAGATTTGCGAGGAATTCTGCTGCACGAACGCAATCAGATCGTCTGCTAGGGATCTTTCTTCTTGCTACATCCTCGGAGTCATCATTGGAAGTCTCTAGTTCATGCCTGATTGTTTTTACTGTATTCATGGAGCATTGGGCAGCAGTCGTAATATCCTTATTTTGATGGCGGGCACGAATCATCATGATACAAGTTATTCTCTTCCATGATTCAGGTGGGTTCCAGCTATCCATCCTTTCTGACATCTTGTATATGAATGAAGAAGGGTCCAAACTTTTAAATGAAGAGAAGTGTGTGTTAATACATGTAACTTACGGAAAAATATAATTAATTATAAATATGTCAAATTTATCCCGAACACCCTGTACATACATACATATGCATACATACATACATACATATGCATACATACATACGCATAGATACATACATACATACGCATACTTACATACATACATACGCATAGATACATACATACATACGCATACTTACATACATACATACGCATACATACATACATATATATACATATATGCATATGCATATATACATACATATATATACATATGAATACATACATACATCATACATACATACATACATACATACATACACACATACATACATACATCATACATGCATACATACATCATACATACATATGCATACATACATACATATATACATACGCATACATACATACATCATACATACATACATCGTACATACATACATACATATAGACATATATACATAGAGACATACATACATACATACATACGCATACATACACACATATGCATGCATAAATACATACATACATAGGCATACATACATACAGACATACATACAGACATACATACATATGCATACATACATACATACGCATACATACATACATACGCATATATACATACGCATACATACATACGTACGCATACATACATGCTTACGCATACATACATACATATATACGCATACATACATATATACATATGGATACATACATACATATGCATACATACATACATACGCATGCATACATATGCATACAAACATACATACATACATACATATGCATACATACGCATACATACATACACACATACGCATACATACATATGCATGCATACATACATACATACATACGCATACATACATACGCATACATACATATGCCTACATACATACATACATACATCATACATACATACATACATCACATACATACATATGTATTGTATACATACATACATACATACATATGCATACATACATATATATATGCATACATACATACATACATCACATACATACATATGTACGTATACATACATACATACATACATATGCATACATACATATATACGCATACATACATACATACATATGCTTACATACATATGCATACATACATACATATGCACACATACATACATACATACGCATACGTACATATGCATATATACGCATACATACCTATCACATACATACGCATACATACATACGCATACATACATACATACGCATACATACATACATACGCATACATACACATACATACGCATACATACATACATATGCATACATACATACATACATACATACGCACAGATACATACATACGCATACATGCATACATATGCATATATACGCATACATACATATCACAAAAGATACGCATACATACATACAAACATACATACATACATACAAACATACATACATACATACATAAGCATACCTACATACATATACATACATACATACATAAATACATATGCATATATACATACATACGCATACATATTTACATATGCAAAGATACATACATATGCATACATATATACATACATACGCATACATAGCATACATACATACATACATACGCATACATAGCATACATACATACATACATATGCATACATACATACATACATACATACATCATACATACATACATACATCACATACATACATATGTACGCATACATACATACATACATATGCATACATACATATATACGCATACATACATACATATGCTTACATACATATGCATACATACATACATATGCACACATACATACATACATACGCATACGTACATATGCATATATACGCATACATACCTATCACATACATACGCATACGTACATACGCATACATACATACATACGCATACATACACATACACATACATACGCATACATACATACATATGCATACATACATACATGTGCATACATACATATGCATACATACATACATACATACGCACACATACATACATACGCATACATGCATACATATGCATATATACGCATACATACATATCACAAAAGATACGCATACATATATACAAACATTCATACATACATACAAACATACATACATACATACATAAGCATACCTACATACATATACATACATACATACATAAATACATATGCATATATACATACATACGCATACATATTTACATATGCAAAGATACATACATATGCATATATATATACGCATACATAGCATACATACATACATACATACACATACATAGCATACATACATACATACATACATACATCATACATACATACATACATACATCATACATACATACATACATTCATACATATGCAGACATACATACATACGCATACATACATACATCATACATACCTACATACAGACATACAGACATATACTTACATACATACATACATATGCATACATACACATACGCATATATACATACATACATAAATACGTATGCATACATACATACATACATACATGTATATATGTATGTATACATACATACGTACGCATACATACATACATACGCATACATACATACATACGCATATATACATATGTTTGCATACATACATACATACGCATACATACATACATATTTACATTGCATACATACATACATACATACACACGCATACATACATACACACGCATACATACATACATATGCATACATACATACATATGCATACATACATACATACATATGCATACATACATGCATATGCATACATACATACATACATACGCATATATACATACATATGCATATATACGCATACATACATACACATACATACATACGCATACATAAATACATGCAAACATACATACATAAGCATACATACATACATATGCATACATACATATGCATACATACGCATACATACATACGCATACATACATACATACATACATACATACATAAATCATACATACATACATAAATCATACATACATACATACATACATCATACATACATACATACATCATACATACATAAATCATACATCATACATACACACATACATACATCATACATCCATACATACATAGATACATACGCATACATAGATACATACATACAAACATATGCATACATACATACGCATACATATGCATGCATACATACATACTCCTATATACGCATAAATACATACATATGCATACATACATACGCATACATACATACATATGCATACATACATACATATGCATACATAAATACAAACATACATACATACATATGCATGCATACATACATACATACGCATACATACATACATACAAACATATGCATACATAAATAAATACATACCTACGCATACATACATAAATACATACATATGCATACATACATACATACATACGCATACATACATACATACATACATACATACATACATACATACGCATACATACATACATACATACGCATACATACATACATACGCATACATACGCATACATACATACATACATATGCATACATACATACATACATACATACGCATAGATACATACATACATCATACATACATACATACACATACAGGGTGTTCGGGATAAATTTGACAGTTTTGTAAGGAAAAAGAAAATCTTCTTTGTATCTATTAAATTTAATGAATTGACAAAAAAACATTACAGGCAGAGTTAATTACAATACTATCAACAAGATTTCCTCAAAATAACCACCATTAGCATCGATCACAGCTTCAATTCTGCTTCGGAACCTCGAACAAGCTGATGCTACAGTCTCCCTGGGAAGGGCCGCAAAAACTGTTTTAATTTTATCCATTAACTGGGCTTTTGTATTACTGGAAGTGCGATTGGTGTCTTTTTCAACTGCGCCCCATACAAAATAATCCATGGGGTTAAGGTCTGGGGAGTTTGGAGGCCAAACATTTGGACTGGTGAAGTCGTAGAAATTTTCAGACAACCATTTTTGACTTTTCCCAGAGGTGTGGCAAGGGGCCGAATCCTGCTGCCATACATACGGCCTACCATTGGCTACCCTTGTTATCCAGGGCTTGACTACAGTTAGCAACTCCACGAACAAAGCCCGAATTCCAATGCCAGGGTTCTTCAACACATGTTCCTACAGATTTGCGAGGAATTCTGCTGTACGAATGCAATCAGATCGTCTGCTAGGGATCTTTCTTCTTGCTACATCCTCGTAGTCACCATTGTAAGTCTCTAGTTCATGCCTGATTGTTTTTACTGTATTCAGGGAGCATTGGGCAGCAGTCGTAATATCCTTATTTTGATGGCGGGCACGAATCATCATGATACAAGTTATTCTCTTCCATGATTCAGGTGGGTTCCAGCTATCCATCCTTTCTGACATCTTGTATATGAATGAAGAAGGGTCCAAACTTTTAAATGAAGAGAAGTGTGTGTTAATACATGTAACTTACGGAAAAATATAATTAATTATAAATATGTCAAATTTATCCCGAACTCCATGTACATACATACACATACATACATGCATACATACATATGCATACATACATACATACATGCATACATACATACATACATACGCATACATACATACATATGCATACATACATACGCATAGATACATACATATAAATACTTACATACATTCATACATACGCATACATACATACATACATATGTATACATTCATACATATGCATACTTACATATATACATTCATACATATGCATACATACATATGCATACATACATACATACGCATACATACATACATACGCATACATACATACATACATAGATCATACATCAAATATACATACATCATACATACGTACATACAGACATACAGACATATATACTTACATACATACGCATACATATGCATACGCATATATACATACATACATACATACATACATATGCATACATACATACATACATACATACATACATACGCATACATACATACATACATACATACATATGCATATATACATACGTTTGCATACATATATACATACGCATATATATATACATATATACATACATATGCATACGTACATACATACATACACATACATACATATATATGCATACATACATACATGCGCATACATACATACATACATACGCATACATACATAAGCATACCTACATATGCATACATACATACATACATACATATACATATGCATACATACATACATACATACATACATACATGCACATACATACATACATCATACATACATACAAAGATACATAATACATACATATATTCATACATACATCATACATCATACATACATACATACATATGCATACATACATACATACATATGCATACATACATAAATACATATGCATACATACGTACATATGCATACATACATACATATATACATACATACGCATACATACATACATACATACATACATACATATGCTTACAAAACATACGCATACATACATAGATACATACATACATACATACATATGTATACATACATATGCATATATACATACATACATACATATGCATACATACATATGCATACATACATAGATACACACATATACATACATACATACGCATACATACATACATCGCATACATACATACATACATACATACATACATACATCGCATACATACATATGTATGCCTACGTACATACATATACATACATACATACATTCATATGCATAAATACATATGCATACAAACATACATACATACGCATATATACATATATATTCATACATACATATGCATACATACATACATACGCATACATACATACATACATACATATGCATACATACGTACATACATACATACATACATACATACATACACATACATACATACATATGCATATATACATACATACGCATTCATACATATGCATACATATATACATACATACATACATACATGCCTATGCATACATACATACATGCCTATGCATACATACATACACATACATACATACATCATACATACATACATACATCATACATACATACATATATATATCATACATACATACATACATCATATATCATACTTACATACATACATACATACATCATACATACATACATACATTCATACATACATACATCATACATACATAGATACATCATACATCAAACATACATACATCATACATACATCCATACATACACACAGACATACAGACATATATACTTACATACATACATACACACATACCCATACATACATACGCATATATACATACTTACATACATCCATACGCATACTCACATACATACACATACATATGCATACATACATACATACGCATACATACATACATATATTCATACATACATACGCATACATACATATATACGCATACATACATACATATGTATACATACATACGCATATATACATACATACATACATATGCATACATACATATGCATACATACATAGATACACACATATACATACATACATACATACATACGCATACATACATACATCGCATACATACATACATACATACATACATCGCATACATACATATGTATGCCTATGTACATACATATGCATACATACATACATACATACATACATAACCATACATACATACATACGCATACATACATATGCATACATACATACATATGCATACACACATACATACATATTCATACATACATACGCATACATACATACATACATATGCATACATACATATACATACATACATACATACATACATATGCATATATACCTACGCATATATATGCATACATACATACGGATACATATATACGTATACATCCATAGATACGTATACATACATACGCATACATGTATACGCATACATATATATCTACATACATACATACATACATACATATGCATACATACATACATACATATGCATGCAAACATACCTATGCATACATACATACATATGCATGCATACATACATATGCATACATACATACATACACATAAATATATATGCATACAAACATACATACACATAGATACGCATACATACACATACATACATATGCCTACATACATATGCATACATACATACATACATACATCGCATACGTACATACATACATCGCATACATACATATGCATTCATACATACATATGCATTCATACATACATATGTATACATACACACATACGCATACATACATATGCATACATACCTACATACATATGCATACATATATACGCATATATATGCATACATACATATGTATACATACATACATAAATACATATGCATACATACATACATAAATACATATGCATACATACATGATACGCATACATACATACATAGATATGCATACATACATACATACATACATACATACATACATACATACGCATACATACATATATATGCATACATACATACATATGCATTGATACATACATACGCATACATATACATACATACATACATACATACATCATACACACATACATTCATACATACATCATACATCATACATACATACATACATCATACATACATACATACATACATACAGACAGACACATACATATGCAGACATACATACATACATACATAAATACATATGCATACATACATACATATGCATACATACATACTAACATACATACATACATATGCATGCATACATACATATGCATACATACATACACATAAATATATATGCATATAAACATACATACATACATACACATAGATATGCATACATACATACATACGCATACATACATACGCATACATACATATGCCTACATACATATGCATACATACATACATACATACATCATACATACATACATACATCACATACATACATATGTATTGTATACATACATACATACATACATATGCATACATACATATATATGCATACATACATACAAACATCACATACATACATATGTACGTATACATACATACATACATACATATGCATACATACATATATATGCATACATACATACATACATACATATGCATACATACATATATATGCATACATACATACATACATATGCTTACATACATATGCATACATACATACATATGCACACATACATACATACATATGCATACGTACATATGCATATATACGCATACATACCTATCACATACATACGCATACATACATACGCATACATACATACATACGCATACATACACATACATACGCATACATACATACATATGCATACATACATACATACATACATACGCACAGATACATACATACGCATACATGCATACATATGCATACATACATACATATGCATACATAAATACAAACATACATACATACATATGCATGCATACATACATACATACGCATACATACATACATACAAACATATGCATACATACATAAATACATACCTACGCATACATACATAAATACATACATATGCATACATACATACATACGCATACATACATACATACACATACATACATATGCATACATACATACGCATACATACATACATACTTACATACATACGCATACATACATACATACATACGCATACATACATACATACATACATATGCATAGATACATACATACATCATACATACATACATACATAAATACATACATACATACGCATACATACATACATACACATACATACATACACATACATACACATACATACATGCATACATTCACATACATACATACGCATAGATACATACATGCATACATACATACATACATACGCATACATACATACATATGCATACATACATACGCATACATACATACATACGAATACTTACATTCATACATACGCATACATACATACATATGCATACATTCATACATATGCATACTTACATATATACATTCATACATATGCATACATACATATGCATACATACATACATACGCATACATACATACATACATAGATCATACATCAAATATACATACATCATACATACGTACATACAGACATACAGACATACGCATACGCATATATACATACATACATACATACATACATATGCATACATACATACATACATACATATGCATACATACATACATACATACATACATATGCATATATACATACGTTTGCATACATACATACATACGCATATATATACATATATACATACATATGCATACGTACATACATACATACATACGCATACATACATACATACATATGCATACATACATACATATGCATATATACATACGTTTGCATACATATATACATACGCATATATATATTCATATATACATACATACATATGCATACGTACATACAGACATACACATACATACATATATATGCATACATACATACATACATACATATGCATACATACATACGCATACCTACATATGCATACATACATACATACATACATACATACGCATACATACATACATGCTCATACATACATACATACATGCACATACATACATACATCATACATACATACAAAGATACATCATACATACATATATTCATACATACATCATACATCATACATACATACATACGCATACATACATACATACATATGCATACATACATAAATACATATGCATACATACGTACATACATTCATACATATGCATACATACATACATACGCATACATACATACATACATAGATCATACATCAAACATGCATACATCATACATACGTACATACAGACATACAGACATATATACTTACATACATACATACATACGCTTACACATATATACATACATACATACATACGTATGCATACATACATACATACATACATACTCATATATACATACGTTTGCATACATACATACAATCGCATATATATATATACATACATATGCATATGTACATACATACATACATACATACGCATACATACATACATACATACATACGCATACATACATACATACATACGCATACATAATACATACATACATGCACATACATATATACATACATACATCATACATACATACATCATACATACATACATCATACATACATACATTCATGCATACATACATCATACATACATACATACATACATACCTACGAATACATACATCATACATACATACATAGCTACGAATACATACATAATAGATACATACATACATTCATACATATGCATACATACATACATACATACGCATACATACATACATACATACATCATACATCAAACATACATACATCCTACATACCTACATACAGTCATACAGACATATATACTAACATACATATCTACATACATACGCATACATATGCATACGCATATATACATACATACATTGCATACATACATACATACATACATCGCATACATACAACACACACATACACATGTACACATACATACATATGCATACATACATACATATATACATACACACGCATACATACACACATACATACATACATATGCATATATACATGCATATGCATACATACATACATACGCATACATACATACATACGCATATGTACATACATATGCATATATACCCATACATATATAAACATACATATGCATACATACATACATATGCATACATAAATACATGCAAACATACATACATAAGCATACATACATACATACGCATACATACATATGCATACATACATACATACATATGCATACATACATATATACATACATACATACATACATATGCATACATACATACCTATGCATACATACATACATATGCATACATACATACATACATATGCATACATACATACATACGCATACATACATACACATGCATACATACATACATACATACATCATATATACATACATACATACATACATAAATCATACATACATACATACATACATACATCATACATACATACATACATACATACATACATCATACATACATACATACATACATACATACATAAATCATACATCATACATACATACATACATACATCATACATACATACATACATCATACATACATACAGACAGACATATGCATACATATGCATACATTCATACATACATACATGCATCATACATACATACATACATATATACATACTTACATATATACATACAGACATACATACATACGAATACATACATACATATGCATACATTCATACATACATACATGCATCATACATACATACATACATATATACATACTTACATATATACATACAGACATACATACATACTAATACATACATACATATGCATACATTCATACATACGCCTAGATACATATGCATACATACATACACATACATATGCATACATACATACATACACACATGCGTACATACATACATACACATACATATGCATAAATACATACATATGCATGCATACATACATACATACACATACACACATACATATGCATACATACATACATACTTACGCATACATAAGTACATACATACATACATACATACGCATACATAAATACATACATACATACATATCCATACATAAATACAAACATACATACATACATATGCATACATACATACATACAAAGATATGCATACATACATACATACATACATACATACATATGCATACATACATACATAAATACATACATATGCATACATACATACATTCATGCATACATACATCATACATACCTACATACCTACGCATACATACATCATACATACATATATTCATACATATGCATACATACATTCATACATATGCAATAATACGCATACATACATACATACATAGATCATACATCAAACATACATACATCATACATACGTACATACAGACATACAGACATATATACTTACATACATACATACGCATACGCATATATACATACATACATACATACGTATGCATACATACATACATACATACTCATACATACATACATACTCATATATACATACGTTTGCATACATACATACAAACGCATATATATATATACATACATATGCATACGTACATACATACATACATACGCATACATACATACATACATACGCATACATAAATACATACATACATGCACATACATACATACATACATACATCATACATACATACATACATCATACATACATACATACATACATTCATTCATACATACATCATACATACATACATACATACATACCTACGAATACATACATCATACATACATACATACCTGCGAATACATACATCATACATACATACATACATTCATACATATGCATACATACATACATACATACATCACACATCAAACATACATACATCATACATACCTACATACAGTCATACAGACATATATACATACATATCTACATACATACGCATACATATGCATATGCATATATACATACATACATACATATGCATACATACATACATACATCGCATACATACATACATACATACATCGCATACATACAATGCACACATACACATGTAGACATACATACATATGCATATATACATACATATATACTTACACACGCATACATACATACATATGCATGCATACATACATATGCATATATACATGCATATGCATACATACATACATACGCATATGTACATATACCCATACATACATAAACATACATACGCATACATACATACATACATACGCATACATAAATACATGCAAACATACATACATAAGCATACATACATACATACGCATACATACATACATAAATACATATGCATACATACATACATATGCATACATACATACATACATACATACATACATACATATGCATACATACATACATACATACATACATACATACATACATATGCATACATACATACATACATACATACATACGCATACATACATACATATGCATACATACATACATACATATGCATACATACATACATACGCATACATACATACATACATCATACATACATACATACATAAATCATACATACATACATACATACATACATACATACATACATAAATCATACATACATACATACATACATACATACATCATACATACATACATACATACATCATACATACATACATACATACATACATACATACATACATAAATCATACATCATACATACATACATACATACATCATACATACATACATACATACATCATACATACATACATACATACATACATACATACATACATAAATCATACATCATACATACATACATACATACATCATACATACATACATACAGACATATGCATACATATGCATACATTCATACATACATACATGCATCATACATACATACATATATACATACTTACATATATACATATGCATACATACATACGCATACATATGCATACATACATACATATGCATACATACATACACACATGCATACATACATACATACACATACATATGCATAAATACATACATATGCATGCATACATACATACATATGCATACACACATACATATGCATACATACATACTTACGCATACATAAGTACATACATACATACATACATTCACATACATAAATACATACATACATACATACATACATATGCATACATACATACATACAAACATATGCATGCATACATACATACATATGCATACATACATACATACATACATATATATGCATTCATACATACATAAATACATACATATGCATACATACATACATACATACATACATATGCATACACACATACATATGCATACATACATACTTACGCATACATAAGTACATACATACATACATACATTCGCATACATAAATACATACATACATACATACATATGCATACATAAATACAAACATACATACATACATACATATGCATACATACATACAAACATATGCATGCATACATACATACATATGCATACATACATACATACATACATACATATGCATTCATACATACATATGCATACATACATACATACATACATACATATGCATTCATACATACATAAATACATACATATGCATACATACATACATACGCATACATACATACATACGCATACATACATACATACATACATACATACGCATACATACATACATACATTATACATACTTATACATCATACATACATACATACATATATATATCATACATACGCATACATACATACATACACATACATACATACATACACATACGTACATACACATACATACATACATACAGATACATACATACATACATACATACATATGCATACATAGATACATTCATATATACATATGCATACATACATACCTGCATACATACATACATACATATGTATACATACATACATATGCATACATACATATATACATACATACATCATACATACATATATACATACATACAGACATACATACATACATCATACATACATACATATGCATATATACATACATACGCATACATACGAATACATACGAATACATACATACATACATACGCATACATTCATACATACATACATAAATACATGCGCCTACATACATACATACATACATACATACGTATGTATGTATGTCCTGCACTGAGTAAAAAATTCAGGCATCAATCAAATAATACGCACTTCGTGAAACTCTTCTGAAAATAGACCAATCACTGATACAGCAGACTACATCAAACAATCTATATATAAAATAGTAGGAAACAAATAAGAATATGAAAATTCAAAAAGCTAGAGAAACATTTGTTAGGAGTACTGGACGAACCTACTCAGTTATTATGCCATCGTAGAAAAAAAAATTAAATGAATTGCTTTGATATCGTATATGAAAACTTTAATAAAATTTTGATACAATAATACATTTGATACAACATTTCTAACTAAAACTCCAGCTTTGCAGATTACGATAGGGATTGTAAAGGGTCTATTGTAGTGATACTGAATAGTTTTGTTTTTAAGTGGGTTTTCGAAATACAACGGTAAAAATTATTATTACTATTATTATAAAACAACCATACAAGAGAACTTGTTTTTAAAATCAAGCAAAATAAAATAGAGTGGACTTAAGGAATAATTTCAATCAGAAATTTCGATCAAAAAGAAAATAATTTCAATCTCCGAGTTTGCTAATGTGGAAAATCCGTCAGGGCAAAACGTTCTGTCCCTAGAGACGAAGAGATAAAGCAATTCTAAAAGGTCCTTACATAATTGCGAAACGTATAGAAAAAAGGGACATTCCTTTACTGCACAATGATATAAAGCAATCGGGTCAAAGTCTCCGAAATTTCAGGTTATGCTGTTTAGTTTGAAATCGCTAATCCGTCAGCCATCACATGATGTCTTACAGTAGACTATTTTCGCAAGTGGACTGAGTAATGGAGATTATGTGCATGTTTCATGCAGTAACTACAGTACCCAGGGGATTGAGATTAAGATAAACAAGATCTCATCTTGCACGTGTTATCAGAACATCCAAAAGGGAATGCAAATAGCATGGCATATCAATTACACGATATGATTATCTATACAAAAAAAAAAATAAAAAAATCAAGGGTCATTTTCGAAAACTTGTCGGAATATTGATTACCACCATTGTAAATGGAATTGTAGAACAATGAACTGTTCACAGATTTCTTGCATACAATTGTGTCCAATTTTATCGGTGAATTATCATGTGTTTTTAATACGTGATATTTTTTAGACTTACAACCAACAATTTTTTATGCTATTTTTTATCCGGTCTGCTTATCTAGTAACTAACGAGAATTGCTTAATGGAATCAAATGTGTAAAAGAAAGATTTCATAGCATGCTGCCAAAGTCCAGAAATCATAGAGCAATACGACTCACTTCTTGCTGATACTGTATTAGCCAATTATTGTTGATAAAATTATTACAGAGCTGTCTAAAATTACTTGAATTTCAAATTTGAGATTTCTAGATGGTCAATTTTAGACGATGAGATCAGTTTTTTTTAAAAAAAAGTCGGATTTTTCCTATTGCAGTTTCGAAAGGCAATTAACTTTCTGTTAACGGTTAACTAAATGTAAAGGCTTGTCATTATTATTGGTGTCATAATTTTCAGAGCAACCTCAATTACTTTAACATACATAATTTAAGAATAATATTATAGATTCTGTTTCGCATAGCGCCTCAGTAACAGTTGGAAGAAAAATGCAATATGCATCCTTCGATTAGAAAAGAATGTGTTTAAATCTTATCGTGACAAAATATTTATATGAGCTTTTTTTTCCCCCAACTAATCAGTCTGTTTCATGCAGAGAGCACTGGATGTTTCCTTCCGCAAAGGACAGACTGGTAGTATTAAAAAAATAATAATAATAATAAATA